>NW_020712269.1:0-1375 GCF_002925995.2 Terrapene triunguis | reverse complement strand
TCCATTGACCTGAGTGGAGTCACTCCAGATTCACACTGGGGTCACTCCGATCAGAATCCATCCCTGACTCCATTGACATCAGTGGGGTCACTCCAGAGTCACACTGGGGTCACTCAGATCAGAATCTATCCCTGACTCCATTGACATCAGGGTCACTCTGGAATAATACAGGGTTACTGAGATCACAATCCAGCTTTGACTCCATTGACATCAGTGGAGTCACTCCAGATTCACACCGGAGTCACCAAGATCAGAATCTTGGCTGCGGTGGGGTCCCGCTGGACTTACCTTAATCTAATTTACATCAGAATCCCGCCCTTAGCAGTTGAACAACTGGGTGGGGATTATCATTCTCATATTTAACATTGCGGTAGCCCCTAGAAATCTCAGCCCCATCAGGCCCCATTCGTGCTAGGGGCTGTACAAACATACCCGGGGTGACAGTCTTTCCCCTGAAGACCTTACAGTATGAATCCCACCCCCCATTGCAGCTCAGATACTCACAACACACAGGAGGCAGAGCAGGACGAGGAGGACAAACACAGCAGCCAGACAGATGAGGATAATGGCCCAATATGGCAGACCGCTGGTGACCGGGGCTGGGGAAAACAGAGAGAAAGGGCCGATTTTGTATAGCGAAGCCAGCGACAGTTGCTCTGTAATCACAGCTCAGCAAGAGAAAAGGGAACAGATTGTTAAGATGTGAGTCACGGCACCTACTGGCGACTCACCCATTACAGGATAACAGTCTACGACTGCCAACTGCTGATGAAGTGGTTCCTTTAGCACAAACGGTAACACGGGGCTGTGCTGCTGGCAGGCCAAGGTTCGAATCCTATTCATGACAGGTGTGTATAGAAGCAGCTGCCCAGTTAAAAACACAGTACTCAACTGTTCTAGTAGTGCAGTAACATATACTGTGAACTCTATTTGTGGACCCTTCCCCTAGGGTGCTGGAGTCCTTCTTTTTAAAGATAGTCTGCGGGCTGGCCAGGTGTTTCAAGACGTAGTTCAAAACCAACCTCTTTAAGCCCCGGCTTCTTTATCTCAGTTCTCCAGTGTATACCCAGAGTAACACGATTGACCTCAGTGGCGGCACGCTGACATTACTCTGGATATACAGCAGAGTCACTGAGCTCAGAATCTGGTCCCAACTCCATTGATGTCAATGGGCATCACTCTGGATTTATAGCTGAGTCACTAAGATCAGAATCCAGCCCTGGATTGATGTCAATGGGGGTCACTCTGGCCCCATTGAGTCAATGGAGCTGTGGCAGATTCACACCAGGTGGGATCTGGCCCCATTGACTCCACGGAGCTGTGGCAGATTCACACCAGGTGGGATCTGGTCCCATTGACTCCATGGAGCTGTGGC
>NW_020712268.1:0-1033 GCF_002925995.2 Terrapene triunguis | reverse complement strand
CTGAAGAGGGATGTGCCATGTTCTCTCTAGCTCTGTAGGGTAGGGTTATACTCAGAAGGCCAGTGCGTTGGAGCATTTTGCTGGGAAGTGGTGTTTTGCACTGGAGTGCACTGTGGTGGGACATAGACGTGCACGGCAGGCTCACACTAGAAACCTCCTTTGTGATACATCAGAATTCTGGTTGTGCTCAGATGAGCTGTGGTGCAAGCGCCGACTAACTGGCATACATTCAAGGGCTATTTGCACTGAGGAGCTGTGAGCTGGGGGATGATCTGCTGAACATTCGGCCATTTTGCATTAGTGTGGCTGGATTCCTTGTGGCTGGGGCCCTTCCTTCCTTGTGGGGGTGAAAGGAGAGCTGAGTGCTGTGCAGTGCGGGGAAAGCCAGTGCTAAGAGCCAAAGCGTGGAGCAGGAGAGCTGCTGTACACACCTTGGTGGCAATGTGTACAGACGCTGGGAGATTTCCCAGGATGTCTTGCGCTCGTATTGGGACAGACGCTCATGGCCTGTGGCACAGTGAGTAGCACGTCCCCCCATTAGGAGTGAGGAGATGCAAGGGCTAGTCTGTGCTAGAAGTGCTCCAATGGTGCATCTGGGGAAGATGCTCTAGGCCAACAGAAGAGAGCTCTCCTGTCGGCATAACAACGCCGAGAAACACAGTAGCTATGGCGGTGGGAGAAGCTCTCCCACCAACGTAGCACTGTCCACACTGGCACGTAGGTCGGTGTAACTTACATCGCTCAGGGGTATGGATTATTCACACCCCGAGTGATGTCAGTTGTACCAAAATAAGCTCCAGGGTAGACCAAGCCCAAGCTACTGAGAAGAAAGATACTAATTAGTGTGAGTAATAGATCAGTGAGCTTGGTGTAGTACTGCACTACAGTGTCTGATATTTGGATAGGATGCTATATGCTGGAGCTTTTTCGGATGGTGTTGGGGTGTATTGGGGGTCTGCGGCTGGAATGGGGTGTTGTGTGCTGGGGCTCTGTCGGATGGTGTTGGGGTGTATCGGGGGTCTGCAGTTGGAAG
>NW_020712267.1:0-1851 GCF_002925995.2 Terrapene triunguis | reverse complement strand
CAACTGTGACGTTATTGATATAATCTGGGACCATATAGATCATTGTTGCAACCAAAGTCCCGTAGTGGCACCAAATCTTGTATAAAGGGGGTCAAATGAGGTGTCTAAGACCAGGTTATGGTTTGCTGGTTATGATTATGCTGTCTATATGTGTGTATCAATTTTGTAGTTGAAGTTATGAATATTGGCTCTGTACTGTCTGTATTTCAAATTTATGCTATGCTGCTGGATGACATCCCAGACAAACTGGTGTTAGCTCTGCCTAGCCTGCTTGATGGCCCATTAAGGACCATCAGCTAAACAATTGACCCATTGAGAGAAGGCAAATACACCTTGTAACTCAGCAGAGTATGCAGGAACTTGCCTATGTGACTCCAGACTCCATTTTGCTGTAATTTTCCACAGTAAGAACAAAGAGGTGTTCTTACACCTGGAAAAGACTATAAAAGACTGATGCCTCATCTCCTGCCTGTGGAGGGACTTTGCTACAAACTGAAGCTCTGAACAAAGGACTGAAGGACCCATCCCAGTTGGGGATGTTCCAGAGACTTAATTTGAACCTGCAGTTTATTCTATCTCTGCTACAAGCCTGAACCAAGAACTTTGCCATTCCTGTATGTAATTGATTCCATTTAACCAATTCTAGCTCTCATCTCTATCTTTTTCCTTTTATCAATAAACCTTTAGATTTTAGACTCTAAAGGATTGGCAACAGCGTGATTTGTGGGTAAGATCTGATTTGTATATTGACCTGGGACTGGGGCTTGGTCCTTTGGGATCAGGAGAACCTTTTTTCTTTTACTGGGGTATTGGCTTTCATAACCATTCGTCCCCATAACGAGTGGCACTGGTGGTGATACTGGGAAACTGGAGTGTCTAAGGGAATTGCTTGTGTGACTTGTGGTTAGTCCTCTTAGTCTGGCTGGTTTGGTTTGCCTTAGAGGTGGAAAAACCCCAGCCTTGGGCTGTAACTGCCCTGTTTGAGCAATTTGTCCTGAATTGGCACTCTCAGTTGGGTCCCGCCAGAACCTCATCGTTACACCAACCTAGACCTCCCCCACTGCAACTTGAGACCATTACTCCTTGTTCTGTCATCTGGTACCACTGAGAACAGTCTAGATCCATCCTCTTTGGAACCCCCTTTCAGGTAGCTGAAAGCAGCTATCAAATCCCCACTCATTCTTCTCTTCTGCAGACTAAACAATCCCAGTTCTCTCAGCCTCTCCTCATAAGTCATGCGCTCCAGACCCCTAATCATTTTTGTTGCCCTCCGCTGGACTCTTTCCAATTTTTCCACATCCTTCTTGTAGTGTGGGGCCCAAAACTGGACACAGTACTCCAGATGAGGCCTCACCAATGCCGAATAGAGGGGAATGATCACATCCCTCGATCTGCTGGCAATGCCCCTACTTATACAGCCCAAAATGCTTTAGCCTTCTTGCCAACAAGGGCACACTGTCGACTCATATCCAGCTTCTCGTCCACTGTAACCCCTAGGTCCTTTTCTGCAGAACTGCTTCCTAGCCATTCGGTCCCTAGTCTGTAGCAGTGCATGGGATTCTTCCGTCCTAAGTGCAGGACTCTGCACTTGTCCTTGTTGAACCTCATCAGGTTTCTTTTGGCCCAATCCTCTAATTTGTCTAGGTCCCTCTGTATCCGATCCCTACCCTCCAGTGTATCTACCACGCCTCCTAGTTTAGTGTCATCTGCAAACTTGCTGAGAGTGCTGTCCACACCATCCTCCAGATCATTAATGAAGATATTGAACAAAACCGGCCCCAGGACCAGCCCTTGGGGCACTCCACTTGATACTGACTGCCAACTAGACATGGAGCCATTGATCACTACCCG
>NW_020712266.1:0-1585 GCF_002925995.2 Terrapene triunguis | reverse complement strand
TGTTATGTGTATGAAACCTGCTTGTGGCATTTTCCCTAATTAATGTCGGGTGATTTCCCTCCTTTCATTAAAAGTTTCTTTTCTACACTCAGACTCTGTGCTTGCAAGAGGGGGAGTTTTGCCTCTCAGAGGCGCCCAGGGGTGGTGTGTAATTGACTCAGGTCACTGGGTGGGGGCTTGAGCCTGTTCTGTGTTGGATGTATGAAAAGGAACCCCTCGATATTGAACCCGGCCCCAGTTGCTGCCAGCTCCAGCGGGCAGAAGGGTTACACTAAAAAATATTGATTTCTGAGCTAACAAGCTCTGTTCTGTGCTGTGTTGTGTTCCTGACAACTTAGGCTTGGTCTACACTAGGACTTTAATTCGGATTTAGCTGCCTTAATCCGAATTAACCCTTCACCCGTCCACACTACAGAGCCAGTTAATTCGAATTAAAGGGCCCTTTAAATCGATTTCTGTACTCCACCTCGACGAACGGAGTAGAGCCTAAATCGATTTTGTTAATTCGAATTAGGGTTAGTGTGGACGCACACCACCGAATTACTGTGTTTAAGTTAATGGGGTAGTGTGGCCGCACACCACCGAATTAATGTGGTTTAAAACCGAATTAAGGTGCTTAGTGTGGCCGCGCACAATCGAATTTATACAACCTGTTTCCCAAATTCGAATTATCTAAATTCGGATTAATCCTGTAGTGTAGACATACCCTAAGAACCCGTCTGCATCACACGCTGGCTGGGTCACTGCTGGCTGCGGAGTGGGGGGCAGGGCCCTTTGGGGGCACCCAGGGGGACTCGCTGCAGGGAGCTCCCTGGGCGAGCAGGGGGCTGAACGCTCCGAGGTCAGACCCAGAAGGTGCCGAAGCCGAGCAGGCTCCTTGCCCTGGTGACAGGAGCCCTGAGCGGAGACGCTGCCCCAGACTCCTGCCTGACCCTCATTCAGAGCGAGTCCAGAGCCCTGGGACTCCGTGACAGAGAGGCCCCACCCGCAATTCCTGCATCAAGTCCTGCCTTGCTGGTTGAGCCCCAGCATATCTTTTACAGCTGCCCAGCCATCATAGGAAGACCCCAAGAGCTGGAGAATCCGCTACTCCCCCCGGTCAGTCATTGCAGTGGTTAAATACCCTCTGTCCTGGATCCACAGGGTCGGGGCTACATCTCAGCCTGGGAACAGTCTCTGGGAGGAGCCCTTCACTGGGCCAGACCCCCCGGGGTCTCACTCTTCCCCCAGGGTGAGCCACGCGGCCTCACCGCCTCCTCGACTGAACTTCTGGGCTCCAGTCCCCCTGCTTCTCAGGTCTCTCAGGTCCCTTGAATCATAGAATAGAATCACAGAATACCAGGGTTGGAAGGGACCTCAGGAGGTATCTAGTCCAACCTCATGCTCAAAGCAGGACCAGTCCCCAACTAAATCATCCCAGCCAGGGCTTTGTCAAGCCTGACCTTAAAAACCTCTAAGGAAGGAGATTCCACCACCTCCCTAGGGAACCCATTCCAGTGCTTCACCACCCTCCTAGTGCAAAAGTTTTTCCTAATATCCAACTGTGACGTTATTGATATAATCTGGGACCATATAGATCATTGTT
>NW_020712265.1:0-1086 GCF_002925995.2 Terrapene triunguis | reverse complement strand
GTATTTTCAGTCAGTCTCCCATCCCCCAATGCCGGCTATCCCAGCCAAACTCCCCTGTCAGCACTCACAGACCACAGTAAGAACAGACCCAGTTCGTCACACCCGGCCCTAGTTGCTGCCGGCTCCAGCGGGCAGAAAGGTTACACTAAAAAATATTGATTTCTGAGCTAACAAGCTCTGTTCTGTGCCATGTTGTGTTCCTGACAACTAAGAACCCGTCTGCATCACACGCTGGCTGGGTCACTGCTGGCTGCGGAGTGGGGAGCAGGGCCCTTTGGGGGCACCCAGGGGGACTCGCTGCAGGGAGCTCCCTGGGCGAGCAGGGGGCTGAATGCGCCGAGGTCAGACCCAGAAGGTGCCGAAGCCGAGCAGGCTCCTTGCCCTGGTGATAGGAGCCCTGAGCGGAGACGCTGCCCCAGACTCCTGCCTGACCCTCATTCAGAGCGAGTCCAGAGCCCTGGGACTCCGTGACAGAGAGGCCCCACCTGCAATTCCTGCATCAAGTCCTGCCTTGCTGGTTGAGCCCCAGCATATCTTTTACAGCTGCCCAGCCATCATAGGAAGACCCCAAGAGCTGAAGGATCCGCTACTCCCCCCGGTCAGTCATTGCAGTGGTTAAATACCCTCTGTCCTGGATCCACAGGGTCGGGGCTACATCTCAGCCTGGGAACAGTCTCTGGGAGGAGCCCTTCACTGGGCCAGACCCCCCAGGGTCTCACTCTTCCCCCAGGGTGAGCCACGTGGCCTCACCGCCTCCTCGACTGAACTTCTGGGCTCCAGTCCCCCTGCTTCTCAGGTCTCTGAGGTCCCTTGAATCATAGAATAGAATCACAGAATACCAGGGTTGGAAGGGACCTCAGGAGGTCATCTAGTCCAACCTCATGCTCAAAGCAGGACCAGTCCCCAACTAATTCATCCCAGCCAGGGCTTTGTCAAGCCGGGCCTTAAAAACCTCTAAGGAAGGAGATTCCACCACATCCCTAGGGAACCCATTCCAGTGCTTCACCACCCTCCTAGTGCAAAAGTTTTTCCTAATATACAACTGTGACGTTATTGATATAATCTGGGACCATATAGATCATTGTT
>NW_020712264.1:0-2889 GCF_002925995.2 Terrapene triunguis | reverse complement strand
GTATTTTCAGTCAGTCTCCCATCCCCCAATGCCGGCTATCCCAGCCAAACTCCCCTGTCAGCACTCACAGACCACAGTAAGAACAGACCCAGTTCGTCACACCCGGCCCTAGTTGCTGCCGGCTCCAGCGGGCAGAAAGGTTACACTAAAAAATATTGATTTCTGAGCTAACAAGCTCTGTTCTGTGCCATGTTGTGTTCCTGACAACTAAGAACCCGTCTGCATCACACGCTGGCTGGGTCACTGCTGGCTGCGGAGTGGGGAGCAGGGCCCTTTGGGGGCACCCAGGGGGACTCGCTGCAGGGAGCTCCCTGGGCGAGCAGGGGGCTGAATGCGCCGAGGTCAGACCCAGAAGGTGCCGAAGCCGAGCAGGCTCCTTGCCCTGGTGATAGGAGCCCTGAGCGGAGACGCTGCCCCAGACTCCTGCCTGACCCTCATTCAGAGCGAGTCCAGAGCCCTGGGACTCCGTGACAGAGAGGCCCCACCTGCAATTCCTGCATCAAGTCCTGCCTTGCTGGTTGAGCCCCAGCATATCTTTTACAGCTGCCCAGCCATCATAGGAAGACCCCAAGAGCTGAAGGATCCGCTACTCCCCCCGGTCAGTCATTGCAGTGGTTAAATACCCTCTGTCCTGGATCCACAGGGTCGGGGCTACATCTCAGCCTGGGAACAGTCTCTGGGAGGAGCCCTTCACTGGGCCAGACCCCCCAGGGTCTCACTCTTCCCCCAGGGTGAGCCACGTGGCCTCACCGCCTCCTCGACTGAACTTCTGGGCTCCAGTCCCCCTGCTTCTCAGGTCTCTGAGGTCCCTTGAATCATAGAATAGAATCACAGAATACCAGGGTTGGAAGGGACCTCAGGAGGTCATCTAGTCCAACCTCATGCTCAAAGCAGGACCAGTCCCCAACTAATTCATCCCAGCCAGGGCTTTGTCAAGCCGGGCCTTAAAAACCTCTAAGGAAGGAGATTCCACCACATCCCTAGGGAACCCATTCCAGTGCTTCACCACCCTCCTAGTGCAAAAGTTTTTCCTAATATACAACTGTGACGTTATTGATATAATCTGGGACCATATAGATCATTGTTGCAACCAAAGTCCCGTAGTGGCACCAAATCTTGTATAAAGGGGTCAAATGAGGTGTCTAAGACCAGGTTATGGTTTGCTGGTTATGATTATGCTGTCTATATGTGTGTATCAATTTTGTAGTTGAAGTTATGAATATTGGCTCTATACTGTCTGTATTTCAAATTTATGCTATGCTGCTGGGTGACATCCCAGACAAACTGGTGTTAGCTCTGCCTAGCCTGCTTGATGGCCCATTAAGGACCATCAGCTAAACAATTGACCCATTGAGAGAAGGCAAATACACCTTGTAACTCAGCAGAGTATGCAGGAACTTGCCTATGTGACTCCAGACTCCATTTTCCTGTAGTTTTCCACAGTAAGAACAAAGAGGTGTTCTTACACCTGGAAAAGACTATAAAAGACTGATGCCTCATCTCCTGTCTGTGGAGGGACTTTGCTACAAACTGAAGCTCTGAACAAAGGACTGAAGGACCCATCCCAGCTGGGGATGTTCCAGAGACTTAATTTGAACCTGCAGTTTATTCTATCTCTGCTACAAGCCTGAACCAAGAACTTTGCCATTCCTGTATGTAATTGATTCCATTTAACCAATTCTAGCTCTCATCTCTATCTTTTTCCTTTTATCAATAAACCTTTAGATTTTAGACTCTAAAGGATTGGCAACAGCGTGATTTGTGGGTAAGATCTGATTTGTATATTGACCTGGGACTGGGGCTTGGTCCTTTGGGATCAGGAGAACCTTTTTTCTTTTACTGGGGTATTGGCTTTCATAACCATTCGTCCCCATAACGAGTGGCACTGGTGGTGATACTGGGAAACTGGAGTGTCTAAGGGAATTGCTTGTGTGACTTGTGGTTAGTCCTCTTAGTCTGGCTGGTTTGGTTTGCCTTAGAGGTGGAAAAACCCCAGCCTTGGGCTGTAACTGCCCTGTTTGAGCAATTTGTCCTGAATTGGCACTCTCAGTTGGGTCCCGCCAGAACCTCATCGTTACACCAACCTAGACCTCCCCCACTGCAACTTGAGACCATTACTACTTGTTCTGTCATCTGGTACCACTGAGAACAGTCTAGATCCATCCTCTTTGGAACCCCCTTTCAGGTAGCTGAAAGCAGCTATCAAATCCCCACTCATTCTTCTCTTCTGCAGACTAAACAATCCCAGTTCCCTCAGCCTCTCCTCATAAGTCATGTGCCCCAGACCCCTAATCATTTTTGTTGCCCTCCGCTGGACTCTTTCCAATTTTTCCACATCCTTCTTGTAGTGTGGGGCCCAGAACTGGACACAATACTCCAGATGAGGCCTCACCAATGCCGAATAGAGGGGAATGATCACATCCCTCGATCTGCTGGCAATGCCCCTACTTATACAGCCCAAAATGCTTTAGCCTTCTTGCCAACAAGGGCACACTGTCGACTCATATCCAGCTTCTCGTCCACTGTAACCCCTAGGTCCTTTTCTGCAGAACTGCTTCCTAGCCATTCGGTCCCTAGTCTGTAGCAGTGCAAGGGATTCTTCCGTCCTAAGTGCAGGACTCTGCACTTGTCCTTGTTGAACCTCATCAGGTTTCTTTTGGCCCAATCCTCTAATTTGTCTAGGTCCCTCTGTATCCTATCCCGACCCTCCAGCATATCTACCTCTCCCCCCAGTTTAGTGTCATCTGCAAACTTGCTGAGAGTGCAGTCCACGCCATCCTCCAGATCATTAATGAAGATATTGAACAAAACCGGCCCCAGGACCGGCCCTTGGGGCACTCCGCTTGATACTGACTGCCAACTAGACATGGAGCCATTGATCACTACCCG
>NW_020712263.1:0-5923 GCF_002925995.2 Terrapene triunguis | reverse complement strand
CAGCCAGACACCCAGGAAAGAATTCTCTGTAGTAACTCAGATCCCACCCCATCTAACATCCCATCACAAGCCATTGGTCAGATTTACCGCTAGTAGTCAAAGATCAATTAATTGCCTGTTCCCAGGCTGGGGCATAGCCCAGCCCTGGGGGTCTGTGACAGAGGGTCAGACATGCCCCTGCCCAGCGGCCCCAGCACTAAGTGGCCAGGGGTGAGAGCAGGAGGGAGGTTGATAAACTGGAGAGGGGTCAGGGAAGAGCCGCGGGAACGATCGAAGGGTTAGAAACCTGCCTCAGTGACCCGCCAGGAGCTCAACCTAGACCAAGGGAGGGTCCAAGGGGTGACGTGATCCCAGCCTAGAGCAGCGGCTGCTCCGCCTTTGTGGGCTCAGGGCCCATCTGTAAATGGCGCGACCCAGTAACTAGTCTGGGGGTGGGGGCCCTGGGGTGGTTTTGAACAGGTCCTGCCCCTCCAGGGGGGTTGGGGCCTGCCCGGCTCCTGTGCTGTGGGGGGGTTGGGCTTGGCTCTCTGCAGCCGGGGAGCTGTAGGTAGCCACGGACCCGCTACCTGCCCGGGGCATGGGGCGGGGCTGAGAGCAGGCCCTGGCCTGTGTCCCCACCCCATGGTCCGGCTGTGGCTCTTGGGCCCCCAAGGGCCTGCCCCCCCCCGGCCAGGCTGGGAGTCGGAGCCAGGCCAGGGTAAGAGCCGCGCGGGCAGCTGTGGGGCGCCGTGGACCCTCCACCTGCCCTGGGAGGGGGGCCGGGGGGTCGGGGACACAGGGGCTGCTCTTCGGCTCCCCCACCCCGAGCAGGTGAAGGGGCCCAGCCTCCCTGGCCCAGCTCCGGCTTCTGGCTTGGCCAGGGGGTGGGGTCTCAGGGGAAGAGGAGGGGCAGGGGCGGGGCCGCGGAGGGGGGCCTCGTGGCCCCCCCACCTTTAGGAAGAATCCGTAGCCCCTGGCAGGGACCAAGAGGGAGCCCAGCCAGCCCCGTGGGACAGGAGCTGCCACACGACCCTTCGACACAGTCTGGGTCCCGACCCCCGGGCAGAGAAGCCCTGCTCTGGCAGTACCTCCGCGGGAACAAGCGTCGCCCAAGGGGCTGTGCGGGCAGGTGGAGGAAGGGCGAAGCCAAAGCGGTACAGATCCCCACTGGCAATGGGGGTCGGTGTTTAACGGGGAGGTAATTAGCCAGTGGACAATCCCCCGGGGCCGGGTGCTTCTCCGGCACTGACAGCTCAGTGCAGCCAGCTCTGCTCTGGGGCAGGTCTCTGGCCCGGGTCGTACGGGGGCAAAGCACATGGTCACGGGCCCTGCTAGCTGGGGGCTCTCGGGGGCTCTCTACAGCAGGAGGAGGCTGTTACCCTCGTGTGCCCGGGGTGACTGTCCCTCACTCCAGGCACTCACCTTCGGCCCCCTCTAGCGCCTCTGGCCCCTCCGGCCTGTCCTCGTCGGCTCCAGCGTCTCCTCCATCCCCGCCCGCAAACCCGTCCATGTCGTCCTCACCCAGCGAGTCTGGGAGAGCGAGGGAATCCAGAGTCAGCACCCGCGCCGGTGGGGGCTGAGCCTGCCCCACCCTCCCCACTGAGGGTCCCTGGCCAGGCTGCCCCAGAGAGCCCAGCAGGGCGGAGGCGTGGGGCAGCCGGATAGGATGCTCCGGCCATGCCACCTGCACCCAGCTCAGCCAGTCCTGGGGTCCCTGCCAGGCATCCTGCCCCCAGCACACAGCCAGCTGTGCACGGAGAGGGGCAGAAGCCGGGACCCACTGCCGGGGAGGGGCCGTGCTGGCAGCCACCCCAGGAGGCTGAGATCAATGCTCTGCCACCCCCTCCTGCGCCCCATCCCCCCACCTGCACCCCAGCCACACCCCCTCCAAGAGCCTGTACACCCTGGGCCCCACACCCCTCTGCGGGATCCCCCTACCACAGCTAACACCAGCCCTGCCCCTGCCTTGGTGCACACAGATGGACGTCTGGGCCGAGCAGCGGCTCTGCCCACCCCGCACAGCACCCAGGGCCGGGGCTCGCACCAGGGCCCCAGGAGGACCCGCCGGTGCCACACCCCCTGGGTCACCTGTCTGGAATTCGATGGTTCTCAGCATCTCGGCCAGGTTGTCCACATTGACAGAGAAGTGGTCCATCTTCTCGTAGCCGGGCTCCGGGCGGCTACTCATTGACACCTTCGACGTGTCCGTGATCCTGCCAGGCAGAGCCGGGGGCTTGTCAGACTCACAAATCTTCACTCAAAGCCAATGCAGGGCATCAAGCCTGACTCCGTGACACCCCTGCACAGCCTGACCAACCCCCCCACCCTCTGGGATTGAGGGGGGCAGCAGAGCTGTGTGTGGGGCGCCCAGGGCTGGGGTACCAGGGGGCCGTGGGACGGGATGGGGGCACTGGCAGAGCTGTGTGTGGGGCGCCCAGGGCTGGGGCGCCAGGGGGCCGTGGGGCGGGATGGGGGCACTGGCAGAGCTGTGTGTGGGGCTGGTTTGGTGCCTTGGTGTGCAAAGGACCCCCAGCCTGGGGCTGTGACTGCCCTGCTCTCAGCAATCTGTCGTGAACTGGCGCTCTCCGTTGGGTCCCGCCAGAACCAGCATCGTTACAGCTGCATCGTTACCCAGTGAGGGGAGGGCTGGGCACCCCCAGGCAGGCTCAGGCACAGATGGGAATGGCGCCCGCCCCGTGGCTGGGACTACGTGGGTCATTGGGAACCAACTGGCTGAAGCCAACCCCGGATCAATGGAGAATCCATGGCAACGCTGGCAAATCTAATTGTGGGACATGGACACCTGGCCCCACCTCTCCGCAGGAGCCGAGCAGCGTCTCCCCAGCTGGGGAACAGGGGCTGGGAGGTGCGAGGGGGGCTAAGAGCTGGGGGCTGGCAGGAGTCGGGGGCAGGGCTCTCACCTGGAGTCTGACCAAGGAGGTTGGATGGAGACAGACAGAGCTTGAACCACGGGGGTCACTGCAGCTGGGCTGGGCTGTAACCGTCAGTTCTCTGGGCCGCCCAAGGGGCTGCCTGGGCCGTGTGCCAGGTGACTAATAAACCCGCCTGGTCTGACAGCGCTGGGTGAGTGTCCCTGCAGACGCTGGGCGAGGGGCACTGATCCCTGAGGAGAGGACACGTCTCCCCCAGGGTCTGTCCCAGACTCGCTGCCCGGCGCTCCCGGGGTGGGGCAGGGGGGCTGCAGGCTCAGGGGCCCAGTCTCAGGAGGCGAGGAGGCCACGTGGCTCACCCTGGGGGAAGAGTGAGACCGGGGGGGGGGGGCAGGGTCACTGAAGGCTCCTCCCAGAGACTGTTCCCAGGCTGGCGGCTTAGCACTGGCCCCATGGATCTGTGACTCTGCCCCAAGGACCCCCGACCCCTACAGGGATGGGCTCCAACCGGAGGTTTCTCTCCTCTGTTGTCTCCCCCCACCCCACCCCCCAGACTTACTTTTTAAGCAGCTCCTTGGATTGCTGCAGGGAGGGAGAGGCAGAGAGCTTGGTTAGCATCAGCCCCTGCTCCTGGAGCCCAGCCCCCGCCAGCCCCCTGAGCCCACAGGCCCTGGTCCATCAGCTGCAGGCTGGCACTGGCATTGGCACCAGCTCTGGCTGGGGGCAGGCTCAAGACCAAGTTTCCCTTCCAAGTGGCCTGTAGGATGAGCAGCCATCGGGCTTTACCCCTCAGCCAAGCAGGACCTTCTGGCTGGGGGCAGAGAGGCAACCACAGGCGCCCGTGGCCTAGCAGGCCCCTGCCCCCGAGCCCTTTGCCCATCCCAGGAGGATGGTGCCCACGGCTTGGCCAGATCCCAGCGTGGAGAAGCCCCTCTCCTGCCCTCCCCTTCCCAGACACCCCCCTCCCCGCACAGACCTGCAGGTACGCGGCCATCTGGGGCTCCTCCATGGCCTGGATGGCCGACTCCACCAGCTTGGCGGAGATCTCCAGGTGCTCCCCGTACTGGCGGATGAGGGAGCGCACGTGGCTGACCCGCTCCTCCTGCTCCCGGCTGACGCGCTGCACCAGTTCCTTCTTGCGCTCCTCCAGGGTGCTGTAGAGGGAGTCGAAACGCTGGCTCAGGTGCTGCTTCTGCCGCCGACTGTTCTCCTGCAGGGGGAGCCGCACGCACATCACTGGAGGGGCTCAGGGGCCACCCCCCCTCCAGCCCCACAATAGCCCCCGCCTCTTCCACTGACCTCCACCAGGGAGCAAGGGGGCCAGTGGTCAGGGCAAGGGGCTGGGAGCCAGGACTCCTGGGTTCTCTCCCCAGCTCTGGGAGGGAAGGTGTCTAGTGCTGGGGTGGGAGCCAGGACTTGTGGGTTGGATTAGCCGTCAGGTCACTGACTCGCTGGGGCTGTTCCCTTCTGTTCTCCAGTGTCAGGAGATCGCCCCCCTGACCCCCGTGCTGTTCTGGCCAGAGACCTCACCCAGCGATTCCTGCATCAAGCCCCGCCGTGCTGGTTGGGCCCCAGCGGATCCGTTACAGATGCCCGGCCTGTGACAAAGTGGGAATGTTCTCAACGTTTTTTCTGAATACGGTGTGTGCCTCAGTTTCCCCTGTGTGTTACTCGAGGATCTAGGTGGCGGGATCAGGGTGTGTGATCATTGTAGAGGCCCCTCAATGGCAGGTCTGACTGCTCCTAAGAACGGCCATACTGGGTCAGACCAAAGGTCCCTCTAGCCCAGTGTCCCGTCTTCCGACAGTGGCCAATGCCAGGTGCCCCAGAGGGAATGAACAGAACAGGTAATCATCAAGTGATCCATCCCCTGTCGCCCATTCCCAGCTTCTGGCAAACAGAGGCTAGGGACACCCTCCCTGCCCATCCTGGCTGCCTGGGCCCAGAAAAAAGCCGACACTGTATCCTGGCAAAGGAGGGCCGGGCCCCCTCCTCTGCAGCAGCCGGGCGGAGGAGTTGGTGCAGCCCAGGTGACCTGCTTGCTGGAGAAAGAGACAAAGGATGGAGGAGGAGCAATGGGGGTGAGGAGACCAGGCAGCTGGAACTGGTCAGTGTCGTGCTTTGAGACCCAGAGGGGGGAGTCCGGCGCGCTAGGCCCTGGATCCCGCTAAGATGGACTTTGCTGCTGTAATCCAGGTCTGGATGAATTCTCCCGACAGCCAGCGGGGAGCAGGAGAGACGTCAGGAGCAAACCGTATTTACATGAACACCCCAACTCTGCGTCGGTATCCAGCAGACAGAGCGGTGCTGCTCAAAGTGATCAGCTTTGGCCGGCGTGGGGTACAAATCACGTTAGTACTGACTTCAGGGGGAGTGAAATGTTGTTGTCTTTATTGTATGAATAAAGGGGAGCAGAACTGTGCTTAACCTGTCCCAACTGAGGGGTCACCTTCAGCTGAAAGTGCCTCGGTACGCCAGGGGCTTGAATGCCAGAGCCCTGGAAAGTAAGAGAGGGTGGGGACAGGGATCTCAGCCAGGAAGTGCCTGGTCAGGTTTAACCTGTTCCTCCCCATTGTTTAAAACTAGAGCTAAATAGGTTTCATTAGAAGCCTTTTGTTATGTTAAATGCTCAAAATAGCTGAAATCACTTGCGGTGGGTCAGTGTCTCTTCCCAGCCGGCTGAGAGCTGGGTGGCACCTCCAGAGATGGACTGCAGAGGTCACAGCAGGGTGGTAGGAGGTGTCCAGTGAGTGGAACCACGGCTGGTGGGGTGGCCAGAGCAAGTGCTCTGATGGCAGAGCAAGCAAAGTACCTTCTTCCCCGGGTGGGACGGTAACTCACACAGATGCACCTCTGAACGCTGGGTCCTCTCTGACCAAGGACAAACCCTGTGAGTGGGGTGTGGTGAGGGAGCAGAGAAGGGCATTCTAAAGGAGATTTTGGTTGTAGGACTCTAGAACATGAGGCGGAAGGCACTGTCCTCTGGGGTGGGCGTCCTGCTCACAGTGTTATGTGTATGAAACCTGCTTGTGGCATTTTCCCTAATTAATGTC
>NW_020712262.1:0-6123 GCF_002925995.2 Terrapene triunguis | reverse complement strand
CAGCCAGACACCCAGGAAAGAATTCTCTGTAGTAACTCAGATCCCACTCCCTCTAACATCCCATCACAGGCCATTGGGCAGATTTACCGCTAGTAGTCAAAGTTCAATTAATTGCCTGTTCCCAGGCTGGGGCGTAGCCCGGCCCTGGGGGTCTGTGACAGAGGGTCAGACATGCCCCTGCCCAGTGGCCCCAGCACTAAGAGGCCAGGGGTGAGAGCAGGAGGGAGGTTGATAAACTGGAGAGGGGTCAGGGAAGAGCTGCGGGAACGATCGAAGGGTTAGAAACCTGCCTCAGTGACCCGCCAGGAGCTCAACCTAGACCAAGGGAGGGTCCAAGGGGTGACGTGATCCCAGCCTAGAGCAGCGGCTGCTCCGCCTTTGTGGGCTCAGGGCCCATCTGTAAATGGCGCGACCCAGTAACTAGTCTGGGGGTGGGGGCCCTAGGGTGGTTTTGAACAGGTCCTGCCCCTCCAGGGGGGTTGGGGCCTGCCCGGCTCCTGTGCTGTGGGGGGGTTGGGCTTGGCTCTCTGCAGCCGGGGAGCTGTAGGTAGCCACGGACCCGCTACCTGCCCAGGGCATGGGGCGGGGCTGAGAGCAGGCCCTGACCTGTGTCCCCACCCCATGGTCCGGCTGTGGCTCTTAGGCCCCCAAGGGCCTGCCCCCCCCCGGCCAGGCTGGGAGTCGGAGCCAGGCCAGGGTAAGAGTCGCGCGGGCAGCTGTGGGGCGCCGTGGACCCTCCACCTGCCCTGGGTGGGCGGCCGGGGGGTCGGGGACACAGGGGCTGCTCTTCGGCTCCCCCACCCCGAGCAGGTGAAGGGGCCCAGCCTCCCTGGGCCAGCTCCGGCTTCTGGCTTGGCCAGGGGGTGGGGTCTCAGGGGAAGAGGAGGGGCAGGGGCGGGGCCGCGGAGGGGGGCCTCGTGGCCCCCCCACCTTTAGGAAGAATCCGTAGCCCCTGGCAGGGACCAAGAGGGAGCCCAGCCAGCCCCGTGGGACAGGAGCTGCCACACGACCCTTCGACACAGTCTGGGTCCCGACCCCCGGGCAGAGAAGCCCTGCTCTGGCAGTACCTCCGCGGGAACAAGCGTCGCCCAAGGGGCTGTGCGGGCAGGTGGAGGAAGGGCGAAGCCAAAGCGGTACAGATCCCCACTGGCAATGGGGGTCGGTGTTTAACGGGGAGGTAATTAGCCAGTGGACAATCCCCCGGGGCCGGGTGCTTCTCCGGCACTGACAGCTCAGTGCAGCCAGCTCTGCTCTGGGGCAGGTCTCTGGCCCGGGTCGTACGGGGGCAAAGCACATGGTCACGGGCCCTGCTAGCTGGGGGTTCTGGGGGGCTCTGTACAGCAGGAGGAGGCTGTTACCCTTGTGTGGCCCGGGGTGACTGTCCCTCACTCCAGGCACTCACCTTCGGCCCCCTCTAGCGCCTCTGGCCCCTCCGGCCTGTCCTCGTTGGCTCCAGCGTCTCCTCCATCCCCGCCCGCAAACCCGTCCATGTCGTCCTCACCCAGCGAGTCTGGGAGAGCGAGGGAATCCAGAGTCAGCACCCGTGCCGGTGGGGGCTGAGCCTGCCCCACCCTCCCCACTGAGGGTCCCTGGCCAGGCTGCCCCAGAGAGCCCAGCAGGGTGGAGGCGTGGGGCAGCCGGATAGGATGCTCCGGCCATGCCACCTGCACCCAGCTCAGCCAGTCCTGGAGTCCCTGCCAGGCATCCTGCCCCCAGCACACGCCAGCTGTGCACGGAGAGGGGCAGAAGCCGGGACCCACTGCCGGGGAGGGGCCGTGCTGGCAGCCACCCCAGGAGGCTGAGATCAATGCTCTGCCACCCCCTCCTGCGCCCCATCCCCCCACCTGCACCCCAGCCACACCCCCTCCAAGAGCCTGTACACCCTGGGCCCCACACCCCTCTGCGGGATCCCCCTGCCACAGCTAACACCAGCCCTGCCCCTGCCTTGGTGCATGTCAGACAGACACACAGACGGACGTCTGGGCCAAGCAGCGGCTCTGCCCACCCCGCACAGCACCCAGGGCCGGGGCTCACACCATGGCCCCAGGAGGACCCGCCGCTGCCACACCCCCTGGGTCACCTGTCTGGAATTCGATGGTTCTCAGCATCTCGGCCAGGTTGTCCACATTGACAGAGAAGTGGTCCATCTTCTCGTAGCCGGGCTCCGGGCGGCTACTCATTGACACCTTCGACGTGTCCGTGATCCTGCCAGGCAGAGCCGGGGGCTTGTCAGACTCACAAATCTTCACTCAAAGCCAATGCAGGGCATCAAGCCTGACTCCGTGACACCCCTGCACAGCCTGACCAACCCCCCCACCCTCTGGGATTGAGGGGGGCAGCAGAGCTGTGTGTGGGGCGCCCAGGGCTGGGGTACCAGGGGGCCGTGGGACGGGATGGGGGCACTGGCAGAGCTGTGTGTGGGGCGCCCAGGGCTGGGGCGCCAGGGGGCCGTGGGGCGGGATGGGGGCACTGGCAGAGCTGTGTGTGGGGCTGGTTTGGTGCCTTAGTGTGCAAAGGACCCCCAGCCTGAGGCTGTGACTGCCCTGCTCTCAGCAATCTGTCGTGAACTGGCGCTCTCCGTTGGGTCCCGCCAGAACCAGCATCGTTACAGCTGCATCGTTACCCAGCGAGGGGAGGGCTGGGCACCCCCAGGCAGGCTCAGGCACAGATGGGAATGGCGCCCGCCCCGTAGCTGGGACTACGTGGGTCATTGGGAACCAACTGGCTGAAGCCAACCCCGGATCAATGGAGAATCCATGGCAACGCTGGCAAATCTAATTGTGGGACATGGACACCTGGCCCCACCTCTCCGCAGGAGCCGAGCAGCGGCTCCCCAGCTGGGGAACAGGGGCTGGGAGGTGCGAGGGGGGCTAAGAGCTGGGGGCTGGCAGGAGTCGGGGGCAGGGCTCTCACCTGGAGTCTGACCAAGGAGGTTGGATGAGACAGACAGAGCTTGAACCACGGGAGTCACTGCAGCTGGGCTGGGCTGTAACCGTCAGTTCTCTGGGCCGCCCAAGGGGCTGCCTGGGCCGTGTGCCAGGTGACTAATAAACCCACCTGGTCTGACAGCGCTGGGTGAGTGTCCCTGCAGACGCTGGGCGAGGGGCACTGATCCCTGAGGAGAGGACACGTCTCCCCCAGGGTCTGTCCCAGACTCGCTGCCCGGCGCTCCCGGGGTGGGGCAGGGGGGCTGCAGGCTCAGGGGCCCAGTCTCAGGAGGCGAGGAGGCCACGTGGCTCACCCTGGGGGAAGAGTGAGACCCGGGGGGGGGGGCAGGGTCACTGAAGGCTCCTCCCAGAGACTGTTCCCAGGCTGGCGGCTTAGCACTGGCCCCATGGATCTGTGACTCTGCCCCAAGGACCCCCGACCCCTACAGGGATGGGCTCCAACCGGAGGTTTCTCTCCTCTGTTGTCTCCCCCCACCCCACCCCCCAGACTTACTTTTTAAGCAGCTCCTTGGATTGCTGCAGGGAGGGAGAGGCAGAGAGCTTGGTTAGCATCAGCCCCTGCTCCTGGAGCCCAGCCCCCGCCAGCCCCCTGAGCCCACAGGCCCTGGTCCATCAGCTGCAGGCTGGCACTGGCATTGGCACCAGCTCTGGCTGGGGGCAGGCTCAAGACCAAGTTTCCCTTCCAAGCGGCCTGTAGGATGAGCAGCCATCGGGCTTTACCCCTCAGCCAAGCAGGACCTTCTGGCTGGGGTAGAGAGGCAACCACAGGCGCCCGTGGCCTAGCAGGCCCCTGCCCCCGAGCCCTTTGCCCATCCCAGGAGGATGGTGCCCACGGCTTGGCCAGATCCCAGCGTGGAGAAGCCCCTCTCCTGCCCTCCCCTTCCCAGACACCCCCCTCCCCGCACAGACCTGCAGGTACGCGGCCATCTGGGGCTCCTCCATGGCCTGGATGGCCGACTCCACCAGCTTGGCGGAGATCTCCAGGTGCTCCCCGTACTGGCGGATGAGGGAGCGCACGTGGCTGACCCGCTCCTCCTGCTCCCGGCTGACGCGCTGCACCAGCTCCTTCTTCCGCTCCTCCAGGGTGCTGTAGAGGGAGTCGAAACGCTGGCTCAGGTGCTGCTTCTGCCGCCGACTGTTCTCCTGCAGGGGGAGCCGCACGCACATCACTGGAGGGGCTCAGGGGCCACCCCCCCTCCAGCCCCACAATAGCCCCCGCCTCTTCCATTGACCTCCACCAGGGAACAAGGGGGCCAGTGGTCAGGGCAGGGGGCTGGGAGCCAGGACTCCTGGGTTGGATTAGCCGTCAGGTCACTGACTCGCTGGGGCTGTTCCCTTCTGTTCTCCAGAGTCAGGAGATTGCCCCCCTGACCCCCGTGCTGTTCTGGCCAGAGACCTCACCCAGCGATTCCTGCATCAAGCCCCGCCGTGCTGGTTGGGCCCCAGCGGATCCGTTACAGATGCCCGGCCTGTGACAAAGTGGGAATGTTCTTAACGTTTTTTCTGAATACGGTGTGTGCCTCAGTTTCCCCTGTGTGTTACTCGAGGATCTAGGTGGCGGGATCAGGGTGTGTGATCATTGTAGAGGCCCCTCAATGGCAGGTCTGACTGCTCCTAAGAACGGCCATACTGGGTCAGACCAAAGGTCCCTCTAGCCCAGTGTCCCGTCTTCCGACAGTGGCCAATGCCAGGTGCCCCAGAGGGAATGAACAGAACAGGTAATCATCAAGTGATCCATCCCCTGTCGCCCATTCCCAGTTTCTGGCAAACAGAGGCTAGGGACACCCTCCCTGCCCATCCTGGCTGCCTGGGCCCAGAAAAAAGCCGACACTGTATCCTGGCAAAGGAGGGCCGGGCCCCCTCCTCTGCAGCAGCCGGGCGGAGGAGTTGGTGCAGCCCAGGTGACCTGCTTGCTGGAGAAAGAGACAAAGGATGGAGGAGGAGCAATGGAGGTGAGGAGACCAGGCAGCTGGAACTGGTCAGTGTCGTGCTTTGAGACCCAGAGGGGGGAGTCCGGCGCGCTAGGCCCTGGATCCCGCTAAGATGGACTTTGCTGCTGTAATCCGGGTCTGGATGAATTCTGCCGACAGCCAGCGGGGAGCAGGAGAGACGTCAGGAGCAAACCGTATTTACATGAACACCCCAACTCTGCGTCGGTATCCAGCAGACAGAGCGGTGCTGCTCAAAGTGATCAGCTTTGGCCGGCGTGGGGTACAAATCATGTTAGTACTGACTTCAGGGGGAGTGAAATGTTGTTGTCTTTATTGTATGAATAAAGGGGAGCAGAACTGTGCTTAACCTGTCCCAACTGAGGGGTCACCTTCAGCTGAAAGCGCCTCGGTACGCCAGGGGCTTGAATGCCAGAGCCCTGGAAAGTAAGAGAGGGTGGGGACAGGGATCTCAGCCAGGAAGTGTGGCTTCTGTCTAAGGGTGCCTGGTCAGGTTTAACCTGTTCCTCCCCATTGTTTAAAACTAGAGCTAAATAGGTTTCATTAGAAGCCTTTTGTTATGTTAAATGCTCAAAATAGCTGAAATCACTTGCAGTGGGTCAGTGTCTCTTCCCAGCCGGCTGAGAGCTGGGTGGCACCTCCAGAGATGGACTGCAGAGGTCACAGCAGGGTGGTAGGAGGTGTCCAGTGAGTGGAACCACGGCTGGTGGGGTGGCCAGAGCAAGTGCTCTGATGGCAGAGCAAGCAAAGTACCTTCTTCCCCGGGTGGGACGGTAACTCACACAGATGCACCTCTGAACGCTGGGTCCTCTCTGACCAAGGACAAACCCTGTGAGTGGGGTGTGGTGAGGGAGCAGAGAGGGGCATTCTAAAGGAGATTTTGGTTGTAGGACTCTAGAACATGAGGCGGAAGGCACTGCCCTCTGGGGTGGGCGTCCTGCTCACAGTGTTATGTGTATGAAACCTGCTTGTGGCATTTTCCCTAATTAATGTCAGGTGATTTCCCTCCTTTCATTAAAAGTTTCTTTTCTACACTCAGACTCTGTGCTTGCAAGAGGGGGAGTTTTGCCTCTCAGAGGCTCCCAGGGGTGGTGTGTAATTGTCCCAGGTCACTGGGTGGGGGCTTGAGCCTGTTCTGTGTTGGATGTATGAAAAGGAACCCCTCGATACTGAACCCGGTGTCACGGAGTATGGGGGGACTCAGGGCCCTGCACCCCCGGCGTCCT
>NW_020712261.1:0-2644 GCF_002925995.2 Terrapene triunguis | reverse complement strand
CCCCTCTGACAGGGGTCACAGGATCGGCAGTACTGCCGGACAGTAACAAAGACCCCAGGCCAGTAAAAGCTCCGTAGCAGCCTCTGCTGGGTACGCCAGGTTCCCTGGTGCCCTGAGAGGGGAATGTTATGGGCCCGGTACAGCAGCTGGCGGCGATACTTCTGGGGTACCACCAGCTGCCTCCTGATCCCCCCTGACTCCATCTTCCCTGGGGGAGCCCATTCTCGGTACAGGAACCCCTTCTCCCACAGGAACCTTTTCCGGCCACCTCTCCCCATGGTCTGTACCGCACCGAGGTCGGCCAGGTCCCTTATCTTCCGCAAGGAGGGATCTTTCTGCAACTCGGCCTGGAACTCAGCAGCTGGGACAGGGATGGCCACCTGCTCTCTCTCGCCGGCTGGGTCTGAAGCCGCAGCCTCCCTGAGCCGTGTCCCTGGGTGTTCCCTCCCCACCAGGTTAGGGTCCTGCGCCTCGGGCAAGGCACCCTCCCCAAGGCCAGGGCGCAGTGCTCCTCGCCGGCTCTGACTACGGGTCACAACCAGTGCATTCTGGGGGTTGCTTGGCCAGTCCTCCAGGTCCCCCCCCATCAACACCTCAGTGGGCAAATACGGGTGTACCTCCACGTCCTTGGGGCCCTCCTTGGGCCCCCACTTCAGGCGTACCCTCGCCACAGGTACCTTGAATGGGGTCCCACCCACCCCCGTCAGAGTCAGGAAGGTGTTGGGCACCATCCGATCTGAGGCCACCACCTCGGGCCGGACCAGTGTCACCTCTGCGCCCGTATCCCAGTATCCATCGACCTTCCTCCCATCCACCTCCAGGGGAACAAGGTACTCTCTCCGGAGGGACAGCCCCGCGCCCACCGTATAAACCAAAAACCCTGAGTCTGGAGCATCCAGCCCCCCAGAGGAGCTGGCCTGGAGCTCTCCTCCCTCCTTAGCAGGTGGTACTCTGCCAGCCCCCCTTCCCTGGGGGTGCTGTCTCTCGCCCGGCTGGGTCTCTACCCAGTCAACCCTCTGTGGGTTTGGTCTGCTCAGTCTGTCCCTGAGCCTGGGGCACTGGGCCCGTAGGTGACCTCTCTGGTCACAGTGATAGCAGACCATGTCCCATGTGTCCCCTCGAGCCGGTCGGTTGTCCCTGACCCTGGGCATTCCCCATGGGAGGGGATTCCCCACATTCCCCTTTTGGGAGGTACCCGGGTGACTCTCTCTCTGCATGGCAGCGGGCCTGCTCCTTTGGGACTCCTCCCTGCCAGCCCCTGACCGGCTCTTCACAAACTCATCGGCCAGCCGGCCTGCATGTCGCGGGTTCTCTGGTTTTTTGTCCACCAACCACAGCCCCAGGTCGGATGGGCACCGCTCATACAGTTGCTCCAATACCAGCAGTTTAACCAGGTCCTCCTTCGTCTGGGCCCCATCTGCCCACTTGCTGGCGTATCCCTCCATGCGGACGGCTAGTTGCAGATATGAGATCTCAGGGGTTTTATCCTGACTCCGGAACCTTTCCCGGTACATCTCAGGAGTCAGCCCAAACTCACGTAGCAGGGCCTTTTTGAATAGTTCGTAGTCCCCTTTCTCCGCCTCGTCCAGTTGGCGGTACAATGCCACGGATTTGGGGTCCAGTAAGGGGGTGAGAACCCGGAGTCTGTCCGCAGGATCAACCTGGTGCAGCTCGCAGGCCGTCTCAAATGCATCCAGGAAGTCATCCATGTCCTCCCCCTCCTTGCGTGGGGCCAGGATGCACTTATCAAAGCTCCGTGCAGTCCTGGGTCCCCCCTCACTCACCGCAGCCGGGGTCCCGCGGCCCTTCATCCTCGCCAGCTCCAGTTCATGATGCCTCTGTCTCTCATTCTCCTCCCGTTCATGACGCCTCTGTCTCTCATCATGCTGCCTCTGTCTCTCTTCATGCTGTCTTTGGTGTTCACGATCCTTCAGCTCTCTCAGTTTTAGCTCTATCTCCCATCCCAGCCCATTCCGCTCCATGGATGGCGCGCGTGGCCGGGAGGATCCCCTGCTGGCCGGCGAGCGTGGCCGGGAGGATCCCCTGCTGGCCGGGGGGGTCACTGCGCCCTCGGTATTTGCTGGGCTCCTCCCCACCCTTCCCCT
This sequence comes from Terrapene triunguis, assembly GCF_002925995.2. NCBI lineage: Eukaryota > Metazoa > Chordata > Testudines > Emydidae > Terrapene > Terrapene triunguis. Next base: position 539 of record NW_020712261.1, on the reverse strand, counting down.
AGGCATAGGAAGGAGGGGTCTCGGGAAGCCCTCAGCAGCCGGCTGACCACTCCCAGCTGGGACAGACACTGGGGCCTGCGCTGCATCTGCCAGGCTGCTTCCCTCAGAGACAGGGATCAGTTCATTCGCGCGATCTCGCTTCTCCAGCTGGGCAATGAGCTGTTCTTTGGTGAGCTTCCCAATGCGCACCCCCCTCTGCTTGCACAGCTCCACCAGGTCACTCTTAAGCCGCTTGGCATACATCTTCCTGCTGGCCAGTCACAGGCCTGTGTGCTCACCCGCTCCCCACAGTTTCCAGGGAGACCCCTAGTGTGCCAGCCCTTCTCGAGGTCACCACCTCTCTGCCAGGGTCGAGCTGCAGACTCCTCCGCCCCTGGGACCACTCGCTGCGATCCCCCGGGGGACCCTGTTACTGCAAAAGTCCTTCTCGCTGGTCACACACTCCCAGGGGTGATAACCGTCTCTCTCTGACTCTTCAGCACGCCTGGTCCCCGTCAATCCCCCTTCGTTTTACTTCTCCCCAGTCACTTACTGCAGGA
>NW_020712260.1:0-2644 GCF_002925995.2 Terrapene triunguis | reverse complement strand
CCCCTCTGACAGGGGTCACAGGATCGGCAGTACTGCCGGACAGTAACAAAGACCCCAGGCCAGTAAAAGCTCCGTAGCAGCCTCTGCTGGGTACGCCAGGTTCCCTGGTGCCCTGAGAGGGGAATGTTATGGGCCCGGTACAGCAGCTGGCGGCGATACTTCTGGGGTACCACCAGCTGCCTCCTGATCCCCCCTGACTCCATCTTCCCTGGGGGAGCCCATTCTCGGTACAGGAACCCCTTCTCCCACAGGAACCTTTTCCGGCCACCTCTCCCCATGGTCTGTACCGCACCGAGGTCGGCCAGGTCCCTTATCTTCCGCAAGGAGGGATCTTTCTGCAACTCGGCCTGGAACTCAGCAGCTGGGACAGGGATGGCCACCTGCTCTCTCTCGCCGGCTGGGTCTGAAGCCGCAGCCTCCCTGAGCCGTGTCCCTGGGCGTTCCCTCCCCACCAGGCTAGGGTCCTGCGCCTCGGGCAAGGCACCCTCCCCAAGGTCAGGGCGCAGTGCTCCTCGCCGGCTCTGACTGTGGGTCACAACCAGTGCATTCTGGGGGTTGCTTGGCCAGTCCTCCAGGTCCCCCCCCATCAACACCTCAGTGGGCAAATACGGGTGTACCTCCACGTCCTTGGGGCCCTCCTTGGGCCCCCACTTCAGGCGTACCCTCGCCACAGGTACCTTGAATGGGGTCCCACCCACCCCCGTCAGAGTCAGGAAGGTGTTGGGCACCATCCGATCTGAGGCCACCACCTCGGGCCGGACCAGTGTCACCTCTGCGCCCGTATCCCAGTATCCATCGACCTTCCTCCCATCCACCTCCAGGGGAACAAGGTACTCTCTCCGGAGGGACCGCCCCGCGCCCACCGTATAAACCAAAAACCCTGAGTCTGGAGCATTCAGCCCCCCAGAGGAGCTGGCCTGGAGCTCTCCTTCCTCCTTAGCAGGTGGTATTCTGCCAGCCCCCCTTCCCTGGGAGTGCCGCCTCTCGCCCGGCTGGGTCTCTACCCAGTCAACCCTCTGTGGGTCTGGTCCGCTCAGTCTGTCCCTGAGTCTGGGGCACTGGGCCCGTATGTGACCTCTCTGGTCACAGTGATAGCAGACCATGTCCCAGGTGTCCCCTCGAGCCGGTCGGTTGTCCCTGACCCTGGGCATTCCCCATGGGAGGGGATTCCCCACATTCCCCTTTTGGGAGGTACCCGGGTGACTCTCTCTCTGCATGGCAGCGGGCCTGCTCCTTTGGGACTCCTCCCTGCCAGCCCCTGACCGGCTCTTCACAAACTCATCGGCCAGCCGGCCTGCATGTCGCGGGTTCTCTGGTTTTTTGTCCACCAACCACAGCCCCAGGTCGGATGGGCACCGCTCATACAGTTGCTCCAATACCAGCAGTTTAACCAGGTCCTCCTTCGTCTGGGCCCCATCTGCCCACTTGCTGGCGTATCCCTCCATGCGGACGGCTAGTTGCAGATAGGATATCTCAGGGGTTTTATCCTGACTCCGGAACCTTTCCCGGTACATCTCAGGAGTCAGCCCAAACTCACGTAGCAGGGCCTTTTTGAATAGTTCGTAGTCCCCTTTCTCCGCCTCGTCCAGTTGGCGGTACAATGCCACGGATTTGGGGTCCAGTAAGGGGGTGAGAACCCGGAGTCTGTCCGCAGGATCAACCTGGTGCAGCTCGCAGGCCGTCTCAAATGCATCCAGGAAGTCATCCATGTCCTCCCCCTCCTTGCGTGGGGCCAGGATGCACTTATCAAAGCTCCGTGCAGTCCTGGGTCCCCCCTCACTCACCGCAGCCGGGGTCCCGCGGCCCTTCATCCTCGCCAGCTCCAGTTCATGATGCCTCTGTCTCTCATTCTCCTCCCGTTCATGACGCCTCTGTCTCTCATCATGCTGCCTCTGTCTCTCTTCATGCTGTCTTTGGTGTTCACGATCCTTCAGCTCTCTCAGTTTTAGCTCTATCTCCCATCCCAGCCCATTCCGCTCCATGGATGGCGCGCGTGGCCGGGAGGATCCCCTGCTGGCCGGCGAGCGTGGCCGGGAGGATCCCCTGCTGGCCGGGGGGGTCACTGCGCCCTCGGTATTTGCTGGGCTCCTCCCCACCCTTCCTCTAGGCATAGGAAGGAGGGGTCTCGGGAAGCCCTCAGCAGCCGGCTGACCACTCCCAGCTGGGACAGACGCTGGGGCCTGTGCTGCATCTGCCAGGCTGCTTCCCTCAGAGACAGGGATCAGTTCATTCGCGCGATCTCGCTTCTCCAGCTGGGCAATGAGCTGTTCTTTGGTGAGCTTCCCAATGCGCACCCCCCTCTGCTTGCACAGCTCCACCAGGTCACTCTTAAGCCGCTTGGCATACATCTTCCTGCTGGCCAGTCACAGGCCTGTGTGCTCACCCGCTCCCCACAGTTTCCAGGGAGACCCCTAGTGTGCCAGCCCTTCTCGAGGTCACCACCTCTCTGCCAGGGTCGAGCTGCAGACTCCTCCGCCCCTGGGACCACTCGCTGCGATCCCCCGGGGGACCCTGTTACTGCAAAAGTCCTTCTCGCTGGTCACACACTCCCAGGGGTGATAACCGTCTCTCTCTGACTCTTCAGCACGCCTGGTCCCCGTCAATCCCCCTTCGTTTTACTTCTCCCCAGTCACTTACTGCAGGA
>NW_020712259.1:0-1065 GCF_002925995.2 Terrapene triunguis | reverse complement strand
CCTCCCAGAGCTGGGGTGAGAACCCAGGAGTCCTGGCTCCCAGCCCCGCTGCTCTAACCACTAGACCCCACTCCCCTCCCAGAGCCGGGGAGAGAACCCAGGAGTCCTGGCTCCCAGCCCCCCTGCTGCTCTTACTCATCAGATCCTGCCTGGATTTTATCCTGGTAACCGTAACGGGTTATTTTAAGCCAAACTCAGCGAGAACCGGGTAGGAAGAGCTGCGTCTCTCTCGCACATCTGGAGTCCATTAATACCACATGCCGCGGAGGGGCAAGGTCAGCCCCGTGGCCTTGTGACAAACTGGGGGGCACGGCCTTTCCAATTCCCCACGGCTTCACCCTCCGCCCCAGGGTCAGCCCATTCAGACCTGCCCACCGCAGGATGCTGGTCCGCTGGCGTGAATGGGCGGCGGACTGGGGCTTTCCCCTGCCTATTGACTTCAGTGGGAAGCAGGACTGGTCTTCCACGTAGGACCCTATCTAGTACTTAGCCCTTCCTGCCAGCAGATGCCAACACGTCGTATCATTAGCCCTATTTGACTCACGGGGAAACTGAGGCACGCAGCGGTCAGACAGGAGGCCAACGGCGGAGCTGGGAGCAGCAGCCGCGTCTCCCGAATTCAATCTATCCGGCGGCCCACGTGGTCTCCCCGGTATGAAAAATTCGAAACGGGGGGGGTGTTTTATTCCAAATCGGACGCCTGTGAAACGGTTCGCTTGTCAATGGAAACGTCCCATGAAAAAGACTCAGACCTGCTTGCTCAGGGGAGACGCCGCAGAGCGGGGATGTGGGGGCCGGGGCGGGTTTTCGGGCCCCCCCTGGCGGTGTGTGTGTGTGGGGGGGGAGGTTATTGGGATTTGGGGCGGGACGGGCGAAAGGTTGATTGAGTATTAGCACAGGATCCTTCCTGTGCAAATACATCCCTGCAAAAGTTCGTCGGCCGTGCTGGGTGGGATCTCCGCCCCGAAGGATGGGAGCCCAAGGCCCAGCTTGGTTTCGGAGTGGGGTCTCTCCAGGGCAGGGCAGGGCAGGGGGCGCATCGGCGGGGGGCCACGCTGGAGGAAG
>NW_020712258.1:0-2000 GCF_002925995.2 Terrapene triunguis | reverse complement strand
TAGTACTCCTGGGGGTATCCCAAGGGGGCTGGGTGTAGAATACTCCCTGGAGCAGTACTCTGAAGGATGCTGAGTACTGTAACACTCCTGGGGGTATCACAGCAGTGGACCCAGTGGTGCAGGAGGAACCGGCCACTTGCCCTAAGCGGCTGCCGTCCCAAGCAGTCGCCCCGTGATGGCTCCCCCAGGGCGGAGAACGACCCCCCGCCTCGTGCACAGGGACCCTGACAGCACAATAGCCCCATTGAGCTGGGCTGGGGAGATGGGAGGGGGTGGGGGCTGTTCCCATTGCAGGATCCCCCCCCCCCCCCCGTCGGCTACCCCACTACCCCAGTTACGCCGCCCTGGCCAGGCCGTTCAAAGGGGCTCGGGTTTCAGGCTCCGTCTAAATGAGGCCATTTGTCCTGTTTGGCTCGGCTGTTCAGGGGCCAGGCCAGGCAGGAGCTGAGCCCCTCGGGTTGTTCCCAGGGCTCCTCGCTTGACCCCACGCTTCCTGTATTTAGTCTGCCCCGCTGGCTCCGAGCGCAGGGCAATTACTGCGCCGGCTCCTGGAGACCGGCTTAACACCCCCGCCCCCCAGGCCCCAGGCCCACCCAGCTATAGCCCTCTTCCCGATGTGCCCACCTTAACGGCCAGCCAGCCGCCCTCTGCCTGCTAGCTCATAATACCCTGCTTTTCCATAGGGAAACTGAGGCACGTGGTTTGTCCGGGGCGACAGAGCAAGAAAGTGGCAGAGATTGGAATAGAAGCCAGGGAGCCTGGTTCCTAGTCCCCTGCTCTAACCAGTCATCCCCATCCAGAGCTGGGGCGAGAACCCAGGAGTCCTGGCTCCCAGCCCCCCTGCTCTAACCATTAGACCCCACTCCCCTCCCAGAGCTGGGGCAAGAACCCAGGAGTCCTGGCTCCCAGCCCCCCTGCTCTAACCATTAGACCCCCACTCCCCTCCCAGAGCTGGGGCAAGAACCCAGGAGTCCTGGCGCCCAGCCCCCCTGCTCTAACCACTAGACCCCACTCCCCTCCCAGAGCTGGGGACAGAACCCAGGAGTCCTGGCTCCCAGCCCCCCTGCTGCTCTTACTCATCAGATCCTGCCTGGATTTTATCCTGGTAACCGTAACGGGTTATTTTAAAACAAACTCAGCGAGAACCGGGTAGGAAGAGCTGTGTCTCTCTCGCACATCTGGAGTCCATTAATACCACATGCCGCGGAGGGGCAAGGTCAGCCCCGTGGCCTTGTGACAAACTGGGGGGCACGGCCTTTCCAATTCCCCACGGCTTCACCCTCCGCCCCAGGGTCAGCCCATTCAGACCTGCCCACCGCAGGATGCTGGTCCGCTGGCGTGAATGGGCGGCGGACTGGGGCTTTCCCCTGCCTATTGACTTCAGTGGGAAGCAGGACTGGTCTTCCACGTAGGACCCTATCTAGTACTTAGCCCTTCCCGCCAGCAGATGCCAACACGTCGTATCATTAGCCCTATTTGACTCACGGGGAAACTGAGGCACGCAGCGGTCAGACAGGAGACCAACGGCGGAGCTGGGAGCAGCAGCCGCGTCTCCCGAATTCAGTCTATCCGGCGGCCCACGTGGTCTCCCCGGTATGAAAAATTCGAAACGGGGGGGGTGTTTTATTCCAAATCGGACGCCTGTGAAACGGTTCGCTTGTCAATGGAAACGTCCCATGAAAAAGACTCAGACCTGCTTGCTCAGGGGAGACGCCGCAGAGCGGGGATGTGGGGGCCGGGCTGCGTTTCAGGACCCCCCTGGCGGTGTGTGTGTGTGGGGGGGGGGGTTATTGGGATTTGGGGCGGGACGGGCGAAAGGTTGATTGAGTATTAGCACAGGATCCTTCCTGTGCAAATACATCCCTGCAAAAGTTGGTGGGCTGTGCTGGGTGGGATCTCCGCCCCGAAGGATGGGAGCCCAAGGCCCAGCTTGGTTTCGGGGTGGGGTCTCTCCAGGGCAGGGCAGGGGGCGCATCGGCGGGGGGCCACGCTGGAGGAAG
>NW_020712257.1:0-1855 GCF_002925995.2 Terrapene triunguis | reverse complement strand
TGAATTTGGACACCTCCCTATTCGCATATCTCCTAGCCTTGTCGAGCCGAAGGGGCTTCACAACTTCCTGCCGCACCTTGCATTTCAGCATGTCTGATCATACAATTTTTACTCCTGGAAGAAGTTCCAAGGTCTGCTACATGTCCCTCTTAGCTCTAACAGTTAAGGCTAGCCCTTTATATGTTCCCAAATCACTTTCCCCAAGGTGAACCACAGTTATATCTGGTGTTTGCTCTCAGGCCCCCATGGTGTACAGAAGGGGCATCAGCTGGTCCCATAACATGCCCATCTTCCCATGCCAGCTCAGGAATGTTTCACCATTGAGGCCCAGCTGTGAACCTCCAGCCAACCTGGAAGCCTGCTTATGCATCCAGTAAACAATACTGTGCACACAGATCCATACCACTGTCAGCCTGGCCCGTCTGATGGCATCTGGAAAGAAAACACAACAGAAAATGAATCCTGGTTTCTTACCTGGGATCTCACATATGTTCGGTATGCTTCAGAATGTCAATGCCCAATTGTCTGAATTGCCCTAGACCCTACCTAGCTGGGGGTCCCAACCTCCTTATTCCCCATCTCAACACTGTAACAAACTGGTATGTTGCTAGGGGACCTCTGTCACTGTGAATAAAGAAGGGCCCATCCCTCTGTGGTCTTATCACCGTGTATGCCCTCACAGCCTCCACAGGGCAGATCCCAAGTCCACCCGCCCCCGCCCCGTAGAATAACGGATTCACCCTGGCCCTTTTGAGCCTTACTTGACCTCAAGTTTAATGTAACTGCTCACCCCTCCCAGTGTATATCTGTGAGTTCCAAGGCCCTTCCAGAAGAGTCCCTACATGACCCAGGTACTAGATCGCTGATCCTAAACACTCCAAAAAATGCTACCAGAAATCCCACCCTTAACCAGCCACCTCCTGTCCATAATGACATATGAAGTCCAGGAGCTGCACCAGAACCCTGAGCATGATAGGATGATGTGTATCCTCCCTGGGGCCAGTGCTTTGCCACCACCCTGCTAGAAACCTTCAAACTAAAACTTAAAAACTAAAAAAATGCTGCAAGGATCTGGATAACCATTCAGCCTACTGGCAAACGTAAGGGCTGATACTCGATTGGCGATAGTTGACACCAATCATTGGGTTGCTAATGACACCATTTACTGCAGCACACATTCCCCCCTAGTGAGCCATATTAGTGACAGACCTTCCATATCCTGAAATTGCACAAAATCATTAAAACTTCTCTCATAGCTTTGCAATATTCACGGAGCCAATGACCTCTGTGCTACACTGACAACCATCATATGCCATGGTTCCATAGCGCTAGTGACATCCATTCGGGTTCCTTGCTGGCTTCTGGTGCCAGCTCCCAAAATCTGTCCATCTGAAAATGAGACAATGCATCTGCTATGCCATTATCAACCCTTGGCACATGCCTGGCAGAGAAACAGATGTTTCAAACTTAAATGTTGTAGTGCAAATACCCTTACCAACCTCATAACTCTGTGTGATCTGGAGGCCTAGATCAGACTAAAGAAAATACAACTTGTGGAGTTTCCTCTTTTTTACATTTTCACACTGGGGATCATGGGAGCCCTTACACTCCAATTGGGCAATGTGCTTAATTTTAAAAACGAGTAGTCACAAGTCAATGGGTCTTAAGCACATACTTAAGTGTTTTGCTCAATCTGGGCCCTATGAATCTTTTACAAAGTATTGCTCACAAAGGAGTCAATCACCAATTATTCTTTACTTTCTTCTAGATGTAATAGATAATGGATTTCCCTTGTATCTCAAGTATAATTGCCCATAGAGCCTAAAGTTGGGAAAGTCATATTAGATAATCTAAT
>NW_020712256.1:0-1755 GCF_002925995.2 Terrapene triunguis | reverse complement strand
TTTTACTCCTGGAAGAAGTTCCAAGGTCTGCTACACGTCCCTCTTAGCTCTAACAGTTAAGGCTAGCCCTTTATATGTTCCCAAATCACTTTCCCCAAGGTGAACCACAGTTATATCTGGTGTTCGCTCACAGGCCCCCATGGTGTACAGAAGGGGCATCAGCTGGTCCCATAACATGCCCATCTTCCCATGCCAGCTCAGGAATGTTTCACCACTGAGGCCCAGCTGTGAACCTCCAGCCAACCTGGAAGCCTGCTTATGCATCCAGTAAACAATACTGTGCACACAGATCCATACCACTGTCAGCCTGGCCCGTCTGATGGCATCTGGAATGAAAACACAACAGAAAATGAATCCTGGTTTCTTACCTGGGATCTCACATATGTTCGGTATGCTTCAGAATGTCAATGCCCAATTGTCTGAATTGCCCTAGACCCTACCTAGCTGGGGGTCCCAACCTCCTTATTCCCCATCTCAACACTGTAACAAACTGGTATGTTGCTAGGGGACCTCTGTCACTGTGAATAAAGAAGGGCCCATCCCTCTGTGGTCTTATCGCCATGTATGCCCTCACAGCCTCCACAGGGCAGATCCCAAGTCCACCCGCCCCCGCCCCCGTAGAATAACGGATTCACCCTGGCCCCTTTGAGCCTTACTTGACCTCAAGTTTAATGTAACTGCTCTCCCCTCCCAGTGTATATCTGTGAGTTCCAAGGCCCTTCCAGAAGAGTCCCTACATGACCCAGGTACTAGATCGCTGATCCTAAACACTCCAAAAAATGCTACCAGAAATCCCACCCTTAACCAGCCACCTCCTGTCCATAATGACATATGAAGTCCAGGAGCTGCACCAGAACCCTGAGCATGATAGGATGATGTGTATCCTCCCTGGGGCCAGTGCTTTGCCACCACCCTGCTAGAAACCTTCAAACTAAAACTTAAAAACTAAAAAAATGCTGCAAGGATCTGCATAACCATTCAGCCTACTGGCAAACGAAAGGGCTGATACTCGATTGGCGATAGTTGACACCAATCATCGGGTTGCTAATGACACCATTTACTGCAGCACACATTGCCCTCTAGTGAGCCATATTAGTGACAGACCTTCCATATCCTGAAATTGCACAAAATCATTAAAACTTCTCTCATAGCTTTGCAATATTCACGGAGCCAATGACCTCTGTGCTACACTGACAACCATCATATGCCATGGTTCCATAGCGCTAGTGACATCCATTCGGGTTCCTTGCTGGCTTCTGGTGCCAACTCCCAAAATCTGTCCATCTGAAAATGAGACAATGCATCTGCTATGCCATTATCAACCCTTGGCACATGCCTGGCAGAGAAACAGATGTTTCAAACGTAAATGTTGTAGTGCAAATACCCTTACCAACCTCATAACTCTGTGTGATCTGGAGGCCTGGTGATTGATCAGACTAAAGAAAATACAACTTGTGGAGTTTCCTCTTTTTTACATTTTCACACTGGGGATCATGGGAGCCCTTACACTCCAATTGGGCAATGTGCTTAATTTTAAAAATGAGTAGTCACAAGTCAATGGGTCTTAAGCACATACTTAAGTGTTTTGCTCAATCTGGGCCCTATGAATCTTTTACAAAGTATTGCTCACAAAGGAGTCAATCACCAATTATTCTTTACTTTCTTCTAGATGTAAAGATAATGGATTTCCCTTGTATCTCAAGTATAGTTGCCCATAGAGCCTAAAGTTGGGAAAGTCATATTAGATAATCTAAT
>NW_020712255.1:0-5121 GCF_002925995.2 Terrapene triunguis | reverse complement strand
TTCACAAGATGGAGTCTGGGGGTTCAGATAGGCCCAGAGCAGAAGAGGTTCATCGACACTTTGGCCTTCCACTCTCCCAAGTTACCTGGTAGCTATGCCTAGTGGACCCCAACAATCCCTCCTTTGAGAACACTCAACAAACCTTTGTCAGAGTTTTCTCATACTCTAAAAACAAAATGCGATTAAGCTCCATGCAATCAGGATTATCAATGAGAGGGTATAAGGGAACTTCTGTGGTATGGGAGGTACAACTCTTACATATGAGCACTTTACAGCAAATGAGCAAAAGAACAAGAACAAAACATATCACCACACCTGTGAGCAAGATGCGAACAATGCTTCTCCCTATATCCCCTAGTTCCCCTAAACCAGGTATCTAACCCCAAAGGGAATCCAAAATAGTGGGTTCTCCTTCCTGGGCATTCCACTGATTCAAGGCCCGTTCAGCTGACAAGATGTGCTTGTTAATGTCCTGTGAAAACTCTGGGACATAGGTGCAACACTCTTCTCCAATAAGGGCACAGACCCCGCCTCGTGAGGCTAACACATAATCTAGGGCCTGTCGGTTCTGTAAAGCCAGCAGTCGAAGCTGGTACAGCTCAGAACTTATGCTTTTCTCTATGGCTAGAGTATCATTGGCAAACTGGGTGAGAAATTTAGACAGTCTTCTATAAAGTTGGGTTAGCCGTCCCACCCCATAGGAAGGGAGGGCTATCATCCCAAACCTGTCTCCTTCACTGATGGGTTCTAAGGTAGCTCTCAAGGACCGATAGTACCTGGGACGACCTGAGGGAGCCTTAGGTAGAACGCGGAGGGGAGGAGCAAGATAGCCTTTCTAACAGCTACCATGCCAACCATTAGGAAGCCATTTGTAGGCACTAGTACCACAAACCCAAATACCCAAAAGACAAGAAGAATTGTTGACACTAAACAAATCAAAAAATAACAAGACCAAATACATAGGCCAGGTCGGCCTTCTGTAAGAAAATAAAACCAATGTTCAGGGTTCTCACTGGGAGTATGCTGTGACTGTTCAGAAAGATCACAACGCATTCCCAATGATCCTTACTGTCTTTTGAATAACAGCTTAAGTCCCAAATCGTCGTTAGCAGTCTTCTTAGCAGGCTGGACAGTCCACTGTTTAGGAGTGGGCACTGCTTTCAGTCGAGAGTGATGAATCCAGTTCTTGAGTCCTTCGACCTTTGCCGCTGTATGGGTGACAAGCAGGACGGTGTGGGGTCCCTTCCCACTTCTCTTGGAGGGGCTCGTCCTTCCAGGTCCGCACGAGAACGGAGTCATCAGGCTGCAGGGAGTGGACCCGGACATCCAGCAGAAGAGGCTGTGAATCTTTGGTGTACCTGTGAAGAAAAGAAAGAACAGCAGACAGAGGGCACATGTACTGAGACAAAAAACCATACCCCACTCCCCTGCCAGAACTGGGGTACCATTCATAGGCCATGCTCTTCCAAACATAATCTCGAAGGGACTAAGCCCTATCCTACCCTTGGGGAGAGCACGAATGCGAACACAAGGGGCAAAGCATCAGGCCACTTAAGAGAGGCCTCCTGACAGACCTTTGAGAGGTGTCGCTTGAGTGTCTGATTTGTGCATTCCACTACTCAACTGGCTTGTGGTCGCCAGGGTGTGTGGAGTTTCCAGGGGATTTGCAGAGCACTTGATATCTTTTGAACAACTTGAGATGTGAAGTGTGTTCCATTATCAGATTCCATCCACTGAGGAAGGCCGAAGCGAGGAATGATCTCCTTGACAAACTTAAGAGCCACTGTCTTGGCAGTGTTGTCCTGGGAAACTCAGTAAAGTCTATTTGCCACACCAATCCTGGGCCTGGGGTAGGTTCCAGGGTGGCTGGTGGCACTGCTACTCCTGGTCGAGGGTTATTCTTTTGGCAGATTAAACATTCAGCTTGTACCTGTGATGCTAGTGGTTTAAGTCTAGAGGTTAGAAAATATTTATTCATGAGCTGGGTAAGAGCCTCTCTGCCTGCGTGTGTGGTTTGATGCAGTTCCTGCAACACCGGTCGAATCAAGCCCTTGGGCAGGAGGATTTTTCCCTCTGTGGAATAAAGCCATCCCTCTTTTTCCTGGAGACCGAGACTGTCAGCCAGGTTTCTGTCATTATGGGAGTACTGAGGGGCTGCAAGCTCCCCTACTGATGGGATGAGGGCATGCATTTGGGTATTCTCCTCAGTTGGTGATTTCAGGGTAGCAGCTCGCTTAGCTTCCCTGTCTGCTCTGGCATTGCCCTTGGTTACATCTTGATCTTCCCTTTGATGGGCTTTGCAATGCACCACTGCTACTGCTGAGGGGAGTTGTGCTGCTTCTAAAAGCCGGAGAATTTGAGACCCATGCTTGACCGGACAGCCTTGGGCTGTTAGCTTCCCCTTTGCTTCCACAAACTAGCATGAGCATGCAATACCCCAAAAGCATACTTTGAGTTGGTAAAGATATTAACTCGTTTGTCTTTTGCCAGCTCGAGTGCCCGAGTCAGGGCCACTAGTTCAGCAAGCTGGGCAGACGTCCCTGCTGGTAAACTCTCAGCTTCCACGGTATCATGAAGAGACACAATAGCATAACCAGCCCTCCTTTGCCCATCCACAACAGTACTACTTCCATCTGTATACCATTCCAAGTCAGCATTTGGGAGTGGCTGATCTTTTAGATCTGGGCGGCTAGAGTACTGAACATCTATGATTTCTAAACAGTCATGTTCCTGCTTTTCTGTCTCTGGTAGCAGGGTAGCTGGATTAAGGGAGGGACAGATCTGCAGGGTGACTTCAGGATTCTCTAACAGCTTCGCCTGGTACCGAGCAACCCGAGCCTGTGTGAGCCAAAGACCACCCTTAGTGTCCAGCAAGGCTCGAACCATATGGGGAATGTACACTTGCACAGATCCTCCCAGTGTCAGCTTTTCCAGCTTCCCCAAGCACTAGAGCAGTAGCTGCGACCGCCCTCAAACAGGCTGGCCATCCCTTTGAAACTTGATCCAGTTGTTTAGAAAAATATGCCACAGGACGTTTCCAGGCACCTAATAACTGAAATGCTCTGTCCGCTTCTGGGGACCAGTGAAAGGGGTCATGTTCCGCTCCCTTAACACATTCATACAGAGCTTTAGCCCACAGTCCAAACTCTGGAATCCATATTCTGCAAAAACCTGCCATGCCCAGGAATGCCCTAAGCCGTTTACAGTTGCTGGGGATGGGAACTTGGCAGATAGCCTCCTTCCTTTCGTTTGAGAGCTGTCTCTCTCCCTGCCTGATGTGAAATCCCAGATATTGAACCTCTGAAAGAGCAATTTGGGCTTTGCTTTGAGATACCCTGTATCCTCACAGTCCAATAAAGTTTAGGAGACTCACAGTAGCTCTGAGACAAGGGATTAGACCCACAGCAGCAATTAACAAGTCATCTACATATTGCAGCAGGAGGGCTCTGTCTGAATTATCCCACTCCTCTAAGTCTCTGGCCAAAGCCTGTCCGAACAGAGTGGGGGAATTTCCAAATCCTTGAGCCAATACTGTTCAGCAAAACTGCTTCTTAACCCTTCGTTTGTCTTCAGTATGCCTTGCAGTATTTTGCAGATCTCACAGTTGCTTGGGTACATTCAGGCCCCCCTTTCTCTTGGGGGTCAGCCAAGTCTTAGCTGTGAACACTGTCCTTGGACTTGCTAGCTGTATTTTCCTCTCAGTTAACTCATTCTGTGCTTTTTCCTCTTCTTTTCTCTACTTCTTCTAACTTCCAAAGGAACCTTCCACTCTTCACTCATAAACCTTTCCCCAATCATTAACACATACACATTGCCATCATACACCTTTCCCGTAACATAACTTCTGTACAGAGCCTTGAAGCAACAAACCAGGACGAGCACACTCACTTCTGAGGATTCCACTCTGTACAACCTCTGGTGTCCAATAGCTTTCCCTTTTAAACCTTAAATGCCTTCCCCGTCTTCCTTCTTAGCCTTAGCTATAACCTGAATCCGCTCCACTTCAGACAACAGGGTTCTCATAAGTACATTACAGTCATCCCAGTCAGGCTTATGGCTAGCCAGACATCCTTCAAAGATAGAAATGAACTTGCTTGGATTCGTTGAGAATTCTCCTGCCTCTGCCTTGAAAGCAGCCAGACGGACTGAATTAAAAGCAACTGACACAATCTGTGCTGGCCGTTCCTGTGTTCCTGGACGGGCTACCACACTCTCAGTAATCAACGGATACAATCCCACTGGGGGGGGGTACTCTCTGAAGCCTGTGGGGGTGGAGGAGCCGAAGGGGACACCGATTCTGGCATTACAACAGTGGGAGGGTTCTGGGGTTTAACAGCCGATACTACCGAGCCTGTCGGAGTCAAATGGCACTTGAACAAAATATCAATCCTATTTCTTAACACCATAAACGTATACGCATAGAGATGTTCATTCCCTTTACCTGTTCTCTGACAAAACAAAAGCAATTGAAGGATCATGTTGTAATTAAGTGATCCTTCTGGTGGCCACCTTTCTTGGCACTCCAGCTGATACTGAAGCCAATCAACTGTACAGAACCTTTTCAATTTACTTTTAATCAACTGATCAGATCCAAACACTTTCCAGTTCACCAGAATGCATTCTAAGGGTGTACACTGTACCCTGCCGGCTGTACTCTGTCCCTGCCCCATACTGAGGGAGACTCTGGGCGTCCCCAGGTCAAAACAGGCAGACCCTGGGCGTCCCCAGGTCAAGACAGATAAAGTCCCCACTGAACTGTTCCTACCTTATCCAAGGGTCCGGTTCTGCACCGTCGCCCTATCCACGGGACCGGTTCCCCACCGTCGCCCGCAGCTGCTTCTCCACTGTCTGTGTGCGTTGCACCGTTGTGCCCTCCGGGGTCGAGCAAACCACGTCTCTGCCGAGGCCCCCGATGAAGTCACCGGTGAGCTCTGGGCGTCGGTCGTCGTCGTAATCCGTCGGCCACCAGGAGGGATCCGGGCAAGGCTAAATTTCAGCCTCGAGCCCACCCAGGGACGCCAAAACTGTTGGCCGCTCAAGGGGCTCGAGGCGGACAACAAAGGTCCGTGGCCCGGTGTGCTTAGCACCAATGAAGACACCGAGGGGAGAAAGCAAGCCAAG
>NW_020712254.1:0-3215 GCF_002925995.2 Terrapene triunguis | reverse complement strand
CACTGTCCGATCCCCGACTCTAAACATTCAGCAATACCCCAGCCACGGGCTATTTTCCCCCCTCCTCCTCTAAGATACCTTCCTGCGCTTTGCAATAACATTTGCTAACTCTAATACCACATGCTCTTTAGCTGCAGCAGCAAGACCTTTGTGTGGCTTCTCTCTTCCTCTAGGGCTTTTACAAGTAAACACCTCTCTCCAAAGGGTGGAAGGAACCTTTTGGGGTGCTCAGTGATTCCGAGACAATTCTAAAGAGGAGGGGAAAGCGTGGTCTAAAATGTCCAGAATGTGCCGTCCGTCAGTCCGTTAAAGGGCTGCAGTTCCACAGAGGGGTCCTGTGGCCAGCATGTCCCCTCCAGAGTGACACGCAAACCACCAGCACCCCAAGGTGAATTTTAGGGTGCAATCCCATGTGTTGCCTGGGTGAGTTGGAAGGGGAAGAGGGTGAGGGATACTTCTCTCTTCACACAGCAGTAGAACAGCTCCCTGGAGGGCACTAGAGAAGGGGAACGGCTTCGTCCATGCTGGCTGGTGCATCATGGCTACAATGGATCATGGTCTGCTGGCTAGGGACATGGCCAGCCTGCTCCTCCCAATACAAACACTTCTGCGTGCTGTACCTCCAGCCGCCACCTGAACTCCTGCCCCGGGTGACAGGATCTTGGGAACACAAGACACGTGACGCTCCCACAGGACAGAATTTGGCCATTTGCCATAGTTTTGTATAATATTTACTTAAAGCCCATTCAAGCATCAAACTGACCTGGTGCTTTTAGGCCTCCTGGTGACCATGGATATTAGAAACACCATTATATCACGTACAGTGAAGATTTGCTTGTATCTCCACCAGCTTTATCAGGTGGGAGAAAATCTAATTAACCAGAAATATTTTTTTAGGAGTGAATTTAAGAGGGTGAGATTGACTAAGACCATGTCTATACTACCGGTGCTACAGTGGCACAGCTACAATGCTGCAGCTATCTATTGACTTCCTACAGTGATGGAAGGGGTTTTTCCGTCACTGTAGATAATCCACCTCCCTGAGCAACGTTAGTTAGGCCGACAGCAGAATTCTTCCACAGACCTAGCCACGTTTACACTGGGGGTGAGGTCAACATAACTACGGTGCTCAGCGGTGTGAATTTTTCACACCCCGAGTGGCATAGCTACGTCAACCGAACTTTTAAGCCATAAACCAGGCCTGAGTAAAAGACCGATCCAAAGTCCACTGGTATCTCTGGGAGTCTTTCCATTGACTTCAATATGGTTCAGACCAAGCCCTAAGCATATGTGTGAAGAGCTACTTAGGGAAAGCTATGTTGAAAGTGGGGAAAGGGGTTGCAATTTGTTCTGAAAATGGTCACGCCCGTGGTCATACTCCTCTCTCACAGGAAGGAATTTCCACAGTCTGGCACACTCATGAGCCTTCGGCTACTGGCTGATACTTTGATTGTTCCAGTAGAATGGAGCTACTGAAGGAGGTCATGGCTGTGGAGGGGGAGGTGATCTCACAGGCTTCTGGGGTCAATCCAATGGAAGGTTTTGAATATCAGGATAGAGACCTTGAATTGGGCTTGATACTTAATGGGGAGCCAGCCAGGAGCTGCCGTCACAGATTGATTGGATTTAAGGCCAGAAGCGACCTTTAGACCATCTAGTCTGAGCTCCCGTCTATCACCGGCCATTAACTTTCACCCACTTGCACCTACATTGAGCTCAGTAACCTGTCTTTAGCTAAAGCAGGTCTTCCAGAAAGGCACCATTCTAGCTCTGAGGTCATCAAGTGCTGGAGAATCCACCACTTCCTGAGGTAGTGTGTTCCAATGGTTAATCAGACTCCCTGTTCAAAATGCATGTCTAATTTCTCATTTTAATTTGGCTGGTTTCGTGGCACGAACAGTCCTACTCATGTGAGTATCATTTGCAAGATAAGATCCTCTATTTACAAGTTGCCAGACTGAATCACTTAGTTGCTCTTTGGACAGTTACACCCTATAGTCTAGGAGTTTCGTTGGTGTGGATATTCATTATCTTCATCTGAAAATGTGTAATCAAAGAAGAAAACAACCATAGCTACAGTTGCCTTGAGGCCTGGGGCCCAATCCTAAGGTCCTTCTTCGGGCGAACCTCCCCTTGAAGTCATTGGGATGTTTACCTAAGAAAGGACTTAGGAGTGTGTCTTGTCATTTTATTTCTGTGAATGAAGAGGCCCCTTTATTTGCACAATCACTATTAAAGATCCCATCCAATTTCGCATCCGTGGTGCTTGTCACATGGGTGCTTCTGCAGCTACCCACTGAGCAGCGCTGCCTAGCCTGTTTATATGGTCTCCTACTCACAAACACACACCGTCTCTTTCTTTTTCACCACAGGTACCTTTCATCCTCAGTATCCAAGCAGGGCAGGACACAATGCAGGTACACAGCAGGAGGAGGTGCCTTTCCCAGATTTCTCTCCTCTCTTTGCTTCCTGTTCCTAGTCCCAATGACATATCCTCCCAGTAACTGAGCCAATTGTCTCATGAGCCCAGACGTGGGTTCTAGCCCACAAAAGCTTATGCCCAAATAAATGTGTCAGTTTCTAAGGTGTCTCTTGATGTCCTTGTTGTTTTTACTGATACAGACTAACACGGCTACCACGCTGAAACCTGTCATCCAGGTCTGAGGCTAGGTCTACACTACAGCGGGGTTCCGACCTAAGATACGCAACTTCAGCTATGTGAATACCGTAGCTGAAGTTGCGTATTTTAGGTCGGCTTACCTGGCGGTGAGGACGGGGGAAAGTCGACCGCTGCCGCGCTGCCGCCGACTCCGCTGCCGCCTCTTGCCGAGGTGGATTTCCGGAGTCGACGACAGAGCGATCAGGGATCGATTTTACCGCGTCCTCACGAGACGCGGTAAGTCGATCCCCGATAGACCGATTGCTACCCGCCGGATCGGCGGGTAGTGAAGACATAGCCTCAGTAATCCCTCCACAGAAACAGATTAATGAACTTCACTCAAACTTGCAGTCTTCCAGCAGCAACTTCATTGACCTGTGTCCTACAACTAGCTCTCTATCACAGTGACAATTAACAATGCAGAGCCCCATGACCACTCGCCTCGCCCTTCCGTGAGAAAAGAACTGAGTTAGGAATGTAAACACATGAATACCAGGGAGCCAGTGTCCATCTCTCAGCTGGGGGATGGGGAGGGAACCTCACCCAATAAAGCCAG
>NW_020712253.1:0-3776 GCF_002925995.2 Terrapene triunguis | reverse complement strand
TAAATTTGTTAGTCTCTAAGGTGCCACAAGTACTCCTGTTCTTTTTGCGGATACAGACTAACACGGCTGCTACTTTGAAACCGGGTATAAATAGTGATAGGTTTGAACAAGAATCCCAGATCAAAATCCCTCCGACTTGGATACAGAGCTGAACTTTGCAGCAAGGGTGCAAGTCTCTATGATTGGAATGCAAGTCTGTCTCTGAACTCACTTGCACTTGTCCATCAGTGACTTCAACTGAGTTATTCCTGATTTACCAACTTGTACGTGGCAGGGGGGGCTGGCTTCATGTTTCTATCTGCGAGCAGGCCTACCACTGCCATGTTCGATTTACCCCATCAGATCCCTAGGCGTGGCCACAGAAAGACAATGGACCCGATTGTGCTGTCACTTGGTGTTAAGAAGTAATGCCACTGCAGCCCATGGAATTACACTGGTGTCAAAGCAGTGTGAGAGCAGAATCAGACCCAGTGACTTTATTAGGCGGAGAACTGAGAATTGTTAATCAGAAAACCCCTTTATGGGCAGAAAGGCAGAGGAATCCATTACCTCTGGCCCCCTGCGAGCTTATCAGCAAGAGAAACAACAGAGCCATCAGGAAGCTTGATGAAGATAATGCCTTTGCATACAAGCCACACCTTGGCCTACAATGTCCTGTGCATTTGGCTTTAGGGAAGTTTTCTCTTTTCTAGACTAGGATCTAAGAATCCTCCGTGGGGAGGGGAAGGGGAGAAGAGCCCTGGGGAGGGAGAAGTTGGGGCCAGGCCTGGGAGGAGAATGCTACAGCAAAGGGCACCTGCTCTTCCCCATGCAGCAAAGGTTTCTGCTACCCTGGGTTTGTAAGGGCTTGTCTTCACATATAGCGCTACAGCTTTACCCCCAGTGCAGACACCACCATGTCGGCAGGAGAGTTTCTTGTGCTCTCCCATCAGCACAGAAGCATCTTCACTAACAATACAGTTACTGTAGGTTTCTCCATGGCTGACTTCAACCGGAGTTCTGGCTGAGTAAGGCCTTCGGGAGCTGTCTCTCCAGGGTGAGATCACCAAGGGAAAATAGAGACCTTGAGCATCGGGGCTTGAAACCGGAGTTGGAGATGCAGGTGTGTCCTCCTAAGGAGTGCCCCTGAGGAATCTAAAGGCATGACGATAACTATGGACCAAACCCCATTGCATTGATTCTGTTCTTAATCAAACAATACTCCCGTAGGAGTTAGTAGAAGCATTGATCGCCTACGGGTTGTGTAAAGAGAGCTGGATTTGGGTCCCAATAATGATAACAAATAGTAGTAATAATAACGATAATATTTTGCACGTCTATAACATATAACACCCTTCTGGCCACAGTAGTTAAAAAGGCTGTAAGGCCTTAGGGTGCCTTGTGGACTCCTACCCTGTTGAAATAAGCAACTGGAAGGACAGAAGGATACTGCAAACTGTGATAACCCCAACCCGCTGACCTTTCTGTTGTGAGTCTGTGGCATAGCCTGGCACCAAAGACACTGTCAGCTGCATTTATATCTGCAGAGACGACAGATGGTGATTTGTCTTACGCGGATACTAGGGCTGTGTACATTAGAGACAGAGGCAGCTAACTAGCTAGCTATAGGTAAGCAATTCAAATATTTCCATATAGAAGCAACATGCAGACTTGTAATGAACTTGCCACTCTGAAGTCCCACTGGGCCAGCTGGTCAGCTGGTGTATATTGTTATCATTGATTTACAGGGAGCTACATGGTTTTACACCAACTGAGCATCAGGTATGATGATTTCAATGGGAGACAAACGACTGGCAATTGGTGGATTGTTCTATACTTTGTCGCACACTTTGGACACCGTATAACTAATTAACTAACTAACAAGGACTGAATTTTTTAACCCCATGTGCTCTGTAACTGTGTAGCGATTGCCTGTCAATGTTGCCATTCGTAGCTGGCATCAGCAAACTGCTCATTTGGAGCAAAGCTTTTCACAATTTTACAGCAGTCCTGGCAGTAGCCAGGGAGGCCAGTGGGAATTTTGCCATTGACTTTAGTGGAAGCAGTACGGGGCCCTTCAAGAACATCTTGATGACACAGTCCCCGTACATGCTTCGACGTCCCAGTGCTCCCGGGAAAACGTTTGGAATGAGATGTTTAAATGTACCTGTGCCTCGGGAGCAGAAGGCAAAATGATTTCTTCCTCTCTGATCCGTACTATCCATCTCTCCTGCAGTGCACAGTTCTACTGCACCCCGCTTAGATATGGTGCCAGTGGGCTTTATACAAACACCCTCATTCCGATCTTGCTTAAGCCAGTTGGACACTGGTGTGACTCCACTGATTTACACCAGTGATTCCTGATGTACACCAGCGTGCCTGAAATCAGAAGCAGACCCCCCCTATAGCTGAAAATTGTCATTTCACATTGACCAGAGAAGGATTTTGATACCCAGGAAAACTTTGTAAATATGGTGTAAACCTCAACAGCCTTGCAGATGCTTTTTTTTTCTTCACGCCACTTGTTAGTTACACTATAGGGCCAAGTATTTATGGGCCTCATCCTGCGCCCATTGAAGTCAATGAAAAGACTGCCAGCCACTTCAGTGTCCCCAGCTCTGGGCTTTAATAAGGATTCCTGCTTTCTCAGGGGCCTTTTACTCCTCCTCTAAGTCAGACACTGGTTCTCAACCAGGGGTAGGTGTACCCCTGGGGGTACGCAGAGATCTTCCAGGGCATACGTCAACTCATCTAGAGATTGGCCTAGCTTTACAACAGGCTACATAAAAAGCACTAGCGAAGTCAGTACAAACTAAAATTTCATACAGACAATGACTTGTTTATACTGCTCTATATACTACTATACACTGAAATGTAAGTACAATAGTTGTATTCCAATTGATTTATTTTACCATTATATGGTGTCAAGGCTGATTCCCCACTCTGGCACTTCGAGTGCAGAAGGTGGGGCCGCAAGGATTCTAAAAAAATTAATACTGGCCACTCCAGGCTTGTATTAAACTCCCAAGGTTACAGCTTTTCTCTGACCTTGGCTTGGTAAATGCTGCCACCACCCAAATGCAAAACCCCCTTGGAACCCAGGAAGGTGCACTTGGGAATTCCTCCCTGTGGGGTACCCACAAGCCCTTTCACCCCCCCCCCCCGGGGAAGAGCTGAGAAAGAAAACAAAAGGAAATTAGCGGTTGCCACCAGCTAATGAAACAACATGTGCACAAATCTCTTAGGACACCAAAAATTCAATCCTGTTATTAAAAAGGGTATATTTTATTAAAAACAAAAAGAAAGAAAATACATCTGGAACTTAGGCTTTTTGCTAGATCGTAAAAGAAACAATTACAAAAATTAAGCATCAAGAATAGCTCTCTTGAGGTTCAGCTTAAAAGTTACCAGCAAAACAAAAACATCTGGGGTTAGCACAGAGGAGTCCACAAGCCTTACAGAAAGTAAAAGAAATAACCTAATTGCATCTTTCTAAACATTTCCTGATCTACTGACATATTTGGGTAGTTCTTAATTGGATGATTTCCATACCTGGCAAAAAGCTTTTTACAGCATAGTCCTGACTTTGCTCTGTTCCTCTCTCCAGAGAACAACCCCAGAACACCCAGGGAAAGCTTTTTTCACCATTTTAAAAAATTCCAGCCTTCCCATTGGTTTTTTTGGTCAGGTGCCCACTCCCTTTCCTTTACCTGGGGGATTTTTAAACCCTTTACAGTAAAGCAAGCGCCACCAAGAGGGACTTTATAGCTAAGTGGCTGGCTGAGTGTCCATAAAAG
>NW_020712252.1:0-9213 GCF_002925995.2 Terrapene triunguis | reverse complement strand
CACTGTCCGATCCCCGACTCTAAACATTCAGCAATACCCCAGCCACGAGCTATTTTTCCCCCTCCTCCTCTAAGATACCTTCCTGCGCTTTGCAATAACATTTGCTAACTCTAATACCACATGCTCTTTAGCTGCAGCAGCAAGACCTTTGTGTGGCTTCTCTCTTCCTCTAGGGCTTTTACAAGTAAACGCCTCTCTCCAAAGGGTGGAAGGAACCTTTTGGGGTGCTCAGTGATTCTGAGACAGTTCTAAAGAGGAGGGGAAAACGTGGTCTAAAATGTCCAGAATGTGCCGTCCGTCAGTCCGTTAAAGGGCTGCAGTTCCACAGAGGGGTCTTGTGGCCAGCATGTCCCCTCCAGAGTGACACGCAAGCCACCAGCACCCCAAGGTGAATTTTAGGGTGCAATCCCATGTGTTGCCTGGGTGAGTTGGAAGGGGAAGAGGGTGAGGGATACTTCTCTCTTCACACAGCAGTAGGGCAGCTCCCTGGAGGGCACTAGAGAAGGGGAACGGCTTCGTCCATGCTGGCTGGTGCATCATGGCTACAGTGGATCATGGTCTGCTGGCTAGGGACATGGCCAGCCTGCTCCTCCCAATACAAACACTTCTGCGTGCTGTACCTCCAGCCGCCAACTGAACTCCTGTCCCGGGTGACGGGATCTTGGGAACACAAGACACGTGACGCTCCCACAGGACAGAATTTGGCCATTTGCCATAGTTTTGTATAATATTTACTTAAAGCCCATTCAAGCATCAAACTGACCCGGTGCTTTTCAGGCCTCCTGGTGACCATGGATATTAGAAACACCATTATATCACGTACAGTGAAGATTTGCTTGTATCTCCACCAGCTTTATCAGGTGGGAGAAAATCTAATTAACCAGAAATATTTTTTTAGGAGTGAATTTAAGAGGGTGAGATTGACTAAGACCATGTCTATACTACCGGTGCTAGAGTGGCACAGCTACAATGCTGCAGCTATCTATTGACTTCCTACAGTGATGGAAGGGGTTTTTCCGTCACTGTAGATAATCCACCTCCCTGAGCAACATTAGCTAGGCCGACAGCAGAAGTCTTCCACAGACCTAGCCACGTTTACACTGGGGGTGAGGTCAACATAACTACGGTGCTCAGCGGTGTGAATTTTTCACACCCTGAGTGGCATAGCTATGTCAACCGAACTTTTAAGCCATAAACCAGGCCTCAGTAAAAGACTGATCCAAAGCCCACTGGTATCTCTGGGAGTCTTTCCATTGACTTCAATATGGTTCAGACCAAGCCCTAAGCATATGTGTGAAGAGCTACTTAGGGAAAGCTATGTTGAAAGTGGGGAAAGGGGTTGCAATTTGTTCTGAAAATGGTCACGCCCGTGGTCATACTCCTCTCTCACAGGAAGGAATTTCCACAGTCTGGCACACTCATGAGCCTTCGGCTACTGGCTGATACTTTGATTGTTCCAGTAGAATGGAGCTACTGAAGGAGGTCATGGCTGTGGAGGGGGAGGTGATCTCACAGGCTTCTGGGGTCAATCCAATGGAAGGTTTTGAATATCAAGATAGAGACCTTGAATTGGGCTCGATACTTAATGGGGAGCCAGCCAGGAGCTGTCGTCACAGATTGATTGGATTTAAGGCCAGAAGCGACCTTTAGACCATCTAGTCTGAGCTCCTGTCTATCACCAGCCATTAACTTTCACCCACTTTCACCCACATTTTGCTCAGTAACTTGTCTTTAGCTAAAGCAGGTCTTCCAGAAAGGCACCATTCTAGCTCTGAGGTCATCAAGTGCTGGAGAATCCACCACTTCCTGAGGTAGTGTGTTCCAATGGTTAATCAGACTCCCTGTTCAAAATGCATGTCTAATTTCTCATTTTAATTTGGCTGGTTTCGTGGCACGAACAGTCCTACTCATGTGAGTATCATTTGCAAGATAAGATCCTCTATTTACAAGTTGCCAGACTGAAGCACTTAGTTGCTCTTTGGACAGTTACACCCTATAGTCTAGGAGTTTCGTGGGTGTGAATATTCATTATCTTCATCTGAAAATGTGTAATCAAAGAAGAAAACAACCATAGCTACAGTTGCCTTGAGGCCTGGGGCCCAATCCTAAGGTCCTTCTTCAGGCGAACCTCCCCTTGAAGTCATTGGGATGTTTACCTAAGAAAGGACTTAGGAGTGTGTCGTGTCATTTTATTTCTGTGAATGAAGAGGCCCCTTTATTTGCACAATCACTATTAAAGATCCCATCCAATTTCGCATCGGTGGTGCTTGTCACATGGGTGCTTCTGCAGCTACGCACTGAGCAGCGCTGCCTAGCCTGTTTATATGGTCTCCTACTCACAAACACACACGGTCTCTTTCTTTTTCACCACAGGTACCTTTCATCCTCAGTATCCAAGCAGGGCAGGACACAACGCAGGTACACAGCAGGAGGAGGTGCCTTTCCCAGATTTCTCTCCTCCCTTTGCTTCCTGTTTCTAGTCCCAATGACATATCCTCCCAGTTACTGAGCCAATTGTCTCATGTGCCCAGACGTGGGTTCTAGCCCACAAAAGCTTATGCCCAAATAAATGTGTTAGTTTCTAAGGTGTCTCTTGATGTCCTTGTTGTTTTTACTGATACAGACTAACACGGCTACCACGCTGAAACCTGTCATCCAGGTCTCAGTAATCCCTCCACAGAAACAGATTAATGAACTTCACTCAAACTTGCAGTCTTCCAGCAGCAACTTCATTGACCTGTGTCCTACAACTAGCTCTCTATCACAGTGACAATTAACAATGCAGAGCCCCATGACCACTCGCCTCGCCCTTCCGTGAGAAAAGAACTGAGTTAGGAATTGGCCAAACCGGACAGTCTCTACGCAAAAGAATTAATGGACACAAATCTGACATCAGGAATCATAATACTCAAAAACCAGTGGGAGAACACTTTAACCTGTCTGGCCATTCTATGACAGACCTGCGGGTGGCTATCTTAAAACAGAAAAACTTCAAAAACAGACTCCAACGAGAGACTGCTGAGCTGGAATTGATATGCAAACTAGACACAATCAACTCAGGGCTAAACAGGGATTGGGAATGGCTGAGCCATTACAAACATTGAATCTATCTCCCCTTGTAAGTATTCTCACACTTGCTTCTTATCAAAGTGTCTGTACTGGGCTACCTTGATTATCACTTCAAAAGTTTTTTTCTCTTACTTAATTGGCCTCTCAGAGTTGGTAAGACAACTCCCACCTTTTCATGCTCTCTGTATGTGTGTATATATCTCCTCAATATATGTTCCATTCTATGCATCCGAAGAAGTGGGTTGTAGCCCACGAAAGCTTATGCTCTAATAAATTTGTTAGTCTCTAAGGTGCCACAAGTACTCCTGTTCTTTTTGAGTTAGGAATGTAAACCCATGAATACCAGGGAGCCAGTGTCAATCTCTCAGCTGGGGGATGGGGAGGGAACCTCACCCAATAAAGCCAGGCTCAGAACAAACAATTTCCTTGCTCATGCTAGCGCAGGGGTAGGGTAGGCAACCTATGGCACAGGTGCCGAAGGCGGCACGCGAGCTGATTTTCAGTGGCACTCACACTGCCCGGGTCCTGGCCACCAGTCTGGGGCACTC
Organism: Terrapene triunguis; assembly: GCF_002925995.2. Taxonomy (NCBI): domain Eukaryota; kingdom Metazoa; phylum Chordata; order Testudines; family Emydidae; genus Terrapene; species Terrapene triunguis. The sequence continues at coordinate 5,596 of NW_020712252.1, read as the reverse complement.
TGCATTTTCATTTAATTTTAAATGAAGCTTCTTAAACATTTTAAAAACCTTATTTACTTTACATACAACAATAGTTTAGTTATATATTATAGACTTACAGAAAGAGACCTTCTAAAAACGTTAAAATGTATTACTGGCACACGAAACCTTAAATTAGAGTGAAGAAATGAAGACTCGGCACACCACTTCTGAAAGGTTGCCAACCCCTGTGCTAGCGTGTCAAGCTGCCAAGTAAGAGCTCCCTTTGCAGCGATGGCCAACAAGAAATGGTGTGTAGTGATAATATTGGATGTAAAGGCTTTAAAAAAAATCAGATCTAGGAAAGTGGAAGGGGCTACAGGAAGTTACGGATATATAAAAAAACGATGCGTTTTTTGCTTTTAAACACATTTCTGTTCTAATGTGGCCCGTTCGGGAGGGCGTGGCTAGAATACAAGGCAGGAAAAGAGGATCAACATTTCTCCCAACCACTTTGAAAAAATCTTACTTTGGCCCTACAGTCGCCGTTGGGCCTGATTCCCCTGCCACTTACTCCCGCTTGACCCCAGTGTGACCTCCCATTGGGTTACCATACGTCCGTTTTTTCCCAGACATGTCCGGCTTTTTGGTAATCAAACCCCCCGTCAGGGGGGAATTGCCAAAAAGCCGAACATGTCCGGGAAAATACCGGCCGGGCACTTCCCCTCCCGGGCTCCAGCTGCTCTGCTCCTCCCCTGACTCTTCGGCTCTGTTTAAGAGCCGAGCTGCCCGAGCGCTACTGGCTTTGGGCAGCCCCCTTGCCTCCGGACCCCAGCCGCCGGCCGGGCACTTCCCCTCCCGGGCTCCAGCTGCGCTGGGGAAGCGCCAGCCAGGGGCGCAGGGTCTGGGGGCTGCCCGGCAAACCGTGAAGCCAGTAGCGGTTGGGCAGCCCTTTTCGCGTGGCTGGGAGGGAGGAGGGGGAGTTAGGGCGGGGACTTTGGGGAAGGGGCGGGGAATGGGCGGAGTTGGGGCGGGGAAGAGGCGGAGTTGGGGCAGGGGTGGGAAAGGGGCGGGGCCAGGGCCCCGTGGAGTGTCCTCTTTTTTATTTTTTAAATATGGTAACCCTACCATTGACATCAATGGAGTCACTGCAGCTTGACCCCACTGTGACCTGCCATTGACGGAGTCACGGCAGCTTGACACCAATGAAAAGGCCCAATCCTGCTCCCTTTGGAATCAAGGGCTAAATGCCCATTTGTTTCCACAGAAGTAGCATCTAGAGGCTTGAGCCCATAACCAATATTTCGTTCTGCCTTTTCCTCCCTTACTTGCTGGGATTGTTCAGCCTTGGTAACGGATGCAAACTGAATTACACAGCCCCAGCCTGCTCCCAGTGGGGTAAAGCGCTGGCCCCTGGTGCCTGCTTCAGGTCTCAGTTACACAGGTTTAACCCTGCGATGTCACTCCACTGGCTGCAGTGCAGTAATTCCTGAGTCACACTGGTGTAAATCAGAAGAGATTTGGGCCCACATGGGCCAATCCTCAGCCATTTTGCCGCCTGCTTTGCACCACGGCAGCAGCACCAGGAGTGGGAAAGCTGCCCTAACGGGGCAGCCAAGGACTCTCCCTCCCTCACTCAGGGGAATCCTCAAGTGGTGCAAAACCAGCATAACTGGCTCCGCGACACCAGTTTCCCACTCCCTCTGTGCAGAGGAGGCAGGAGGGGTGTGGGCAGAGGGCACCACCAGAGTCTTGACCTTTGCAGCCTCTGAAGCTGCTGTAAATTACATCCAGGGTTGAAATGGCTTCCATCCAGCCCAGGATCCCAGGGGCTGGGGGACTGAGCCCACAGTCCCCAGAGCAGTGCGGAGAACAGATGGGTGCTCAGGTCAAACAGCCTTTGGGCTAATGCTTTCTGCCTTTGCACTGGTCACTGGGCTGGGCTAACCATTATAAATAGTGACAGGTTTGAACAAGAACCCCAGATTAAAATCCTTCCGACTTGGATACAGAGCTGAACTTTGCAGCGAGGGTGCAAGTCTCTATGATTGGAATGCAGGGATCTGACTCTGAATTCACTTGCACTTGTCCGGCAGTGTCTTCAACTGAGTTATTCCTGTTTTACCAACTTGTAAGTGGCAGGGGGACCTGGCTCCATGTTTCTATCTGCGAGCAGGCCTACCACTGCCATGTTCGATTTACCCCATCAGATCCCTAGGCGTGGCCACAGAAAGACAATGGACCCGATTGTGCGGTCACTTGGTGTTAAGAAGTAATGCCACTGCAGCCCATGGAATTACACTGGTGTCAAAGCAGTGTGAGAGCAGAATCAGACCCAGTGACTTTATTAGGCGGAGAACTGAGAATTGTTAATCAGAAAACCCCTTTATGGGCAGAAAGGCAGAGGAATCCATTACCTCTGGCCCCTTGCGAGCTCATCAGCAAGAGAAACAACAGAGCCATCAGGAAGCTTGATGAAGATAATGCCTTTGCATACAAGCCACACCTTGGCCTACAATGTCCTGTGCATTTGGCTTTAGGGAAGTTTTCTGTTTTCTAGACTAGGATCTAAGAATCCTCCGTGGGGAGGGGAAGAGGAGAAGAGCCCTGGGGAGGGAGAAGTTGGGGCCAGGCCTGGGAGGAGAATGCTACAGCAAAGGGCACCTGCTCTTCCCCATGCAGCAAAGGTTTCTGCTACCCTGGGTTTGTAAGGGCTTGTCTTCACATATAGCGCTACAGCTTTACCCCCAGTGCAGACACCACCATGTCGGCAGGAGAGTTTCTTGTGCTCTCCCATCAGCACAGAAGCATCTTCACTAACAATACAGTTACTGTAGGTTTCTCCATGGCTGACTTCAACCGGAGTTCTGGCTGAGTAAGGCCTTCGGGAGCTGTCTCTCCAGGGTGAGATCACCAAGGGAAAATAGAGACCTTGGGCATCGGGGCTTGAAACCGGAGTTGGAGATGCAGGTGTGTCCTCCTAAGGAGTGCCCCTGAGGAATCTAAAGGCATGACGATAACTATGGACCAAACCCCATTGCATTGATTCTGTTCTTAATCAAACAATACTCCCGTAGGAGTTAGTAGAAGCGTTGATCGCCTACGGGTTGTGTAAAGAGAGCTGGATTTGGGTCCCAATAATGATAACAAATAGTAATAATAATAACGATAATATTTTGCACGTCTATAACATATAACACCCTTCTGGCCACAGTAGTTAAAAAGGCTGTAAGGCCTTAGGGTGCCTTGTGGACTCCTACCCTGTTGAAATAAGCAACTGGAAGGACAGAAGGATACTGCAAACTGTGATAACCCCAACCCACTGACCTTTCTGTTGTGAGTCTGTGGCATAGCCTGGCACTAAAGACACTGTCAGCTGCAATTATATCTGCAGAGACGACAGATGGTGATTTGTCTTACGCAGATACTAGGACTGTGTACATTAGAGACAGAGGCAGCTAACTAGCTAGCTATAGGTAAGCAATTCAAATATGTCCATATAGAAGCAACATGCAGACTTGTAATGATCTTGCCACTCTGAAGTCCCACTGGGCCAGCTGGTGTATATTGTTATCATTGATTTACAGGGAGCTACATGGTTTTACACCAACTGAGCATCAGGTATGATGATTTCAATGGGAGACAAACGACTGGCAATTGGTGGATTGTTCTATACTTGGTAGCACACTTTGGACACCGTATAACTAATTAACTAACTAACAAGGGCTGAATTTTTTAACCCCATGTGCTCTGTAACTGTGTAGCGATGCCTGTCAATGTTGCCATTCGTAGCTGGCATCAGCAAACTGCTCATTTGGAGCAAAGCTTTTCACAATTTTACAGCAGTCCTGGCAGTAGCCAGGGAGGCCAGTGGGAATTTTGCAATTGACTTTAGTGGAAGCAGTACGGGGCCCTTCAAGAACATCTTGATGACACAGTCCCTGTACATGCTTCGACGTCCTAGTGCTCCCGGGAAAACGTTTGGAATGAGATGTTTAAATGTACCTGTGCCTCGGGAGCAGAAGGCAAAATGATTTCTTCTTCTCTGATCCGTACTATCCATCTCTCCTGCAGTGCACAGTTCTACTGCATCCCACTTAGATATGGTGCCAGTGGGCTTTATACAAACACCCTCATCTTGCTTAAGCCAGTTGGACACTGGTGTGACTCCACTGATTTACAGCAGTGATTCCTGATTTACACCAGCATGCCTGAAATCAGAAGCAGACCCCCCCCCCTATAGCTGAAAATTGTCATTTCACATTTCCTGGGTATCAAAATCCTTCTCTGGTCAAACTTTGTAAATATGGTGTAAACCTCAACCGCCTTGCAGATGCTTTTTTTCCCATAAGTTCTTCACGCCACTTGTTAATTACACTATAGGGCCAAGTATTTATGGGCCTCATCCTGCGCCCATTGAAGTCAATGAAAAGACTGCCAGCCACTTCAGTGTCCGCAGCTCTGGGCTTTAATAAGGATTCCTGCTTTCTCACGGGCTTTTTACTCCTCCTCTAAGTCAGACACTGGTTCTCAACCAGGGGTAGGTGTACCCCTGGGGGTACGCAGAGATCTTCCAGGGCATACGTCAACTCATCTAGAGATTGGCCTAGCTTTACAACAGGCTACATAAAAAGCACTAGCGAAGTCAGTACAAACTAAAATTTCATACAGACAGTGACTTGTTTATACTGCTCTATATACTATACACTGAAATGTAAGTACAATAGTTGTATTCCAATTGATTTATTTTACCATTATACGGTGTCAAGGCTGATTCCCCACTCTGGCACTTCGAGTGCAGAAGGTGGGGCCTGCAAGGATTCTAAAAAAATTAATACTGGCCACTCCAGGCTTGTATTAAACTCCCAAGGTTACAGCTTTTCTCTGACCTTGGCTTGGTAAACGCTGCCACCACCCAAATGCAAAACCCCCTTGGAACCCAGGAAGGTGCACTTGGGAATTCCTCCCTGTGGAGTACCCACAAGCCCTTTCACCCCCCCTCCGGGGAAGAGCTGAGAAAGAAAACAAAAGGAAATTAGCGGTTGCCACCAGCTAATGAAACAACATGTGCACAAACCTCTTAGGACACCAAAAATTCAATCCTGTTATTAAAAAGGGTAAATTCTATTAAAAACAAAAAGAAAGAAAATACATCTGGAACTTAGGCTTTTTGCTAGATTGTTAAAGAAACAATTACAAAAATTAAGCATCAAGAATAGCTCTCTTGAGGTTCAGCTTAAAGGTTACCAGCAAAACAAAAACATCTGGGGTTAGCACAGAGGAGTCCACAAGCCTTACAGAAAATAAAAGAAATAACCTAATTGCATCTTTCTAGACATTTCCTGATCTACTGACATATTTGGGTAGTTCTTAATCGGATGATTTCCATACCTGGCAAAAAGCTTTTTACAGCATAGTCCTGACTTTGCTCTGTTCCTCTCTCCGGAGAACAACCCCAGAACACACAGGGAAAGCTTTTTTCACCATTTTAAAAAGTTCCAGCCTTCCCATTGGCTCTTTTGGTCAGGTGCCCACTCCCTTTCCTTTACCTGGGGGATTTTTAAACCCTTTACAGGTAAAGCAAGCAGCTTCCAAGAGGGACTTTATAGCTAAGTGGCTGGCTGAGTGTCCATAAAAG
>NW_020712251.1:0-3743 GCF_002925995.2 Terrapene triunguis | reverse complement strand
CTTTTGTTCCAGTGGAATTTGTGGAAATCCTGAAAAGAATCAGATCACAGATCACTACAGATCATAGATCGAACCACTTTAAATTGCTTCCTTTTTTAATAAGCGATGTAATTTTGTGCCTGACACACTGCAGCTGAAGCCACCATTTTCCTAAAATCAATCAGGAATTGTCATAGAAGGGAACAGTTTTACTTGACTATTAATATTCACCTTTTTACATGAACAGCTCTACCTGGAAATACAACATGGGGAGACCGTACTACATATGGTAAGTCACATATCCTTGGCTTTTAAATAGAGGGACAAATCTTGAGTGCCCCGGGCAGGCATTGAGCTTCTGCAGTGCCATTATAAACCCTCAAAAGGAGCAGGGAATGCTCAGGATTTGGCCGATGGTATCTTTCTTCAATCCTTTGAAAAATGGGCAAAAAGGGAACTGACTCTCTTTTGTTTCTCAAACTGCAAATGGAACTCTGAGGTTAAAAAACAAAAAAGTTCAGTTAATGTAAGACCAGGAATACAAATAGCTTATGTCTCTGTACTTTTTTGGGTTTGTGTGAGTGTCAAAGATGAAATACCAAAGTACCAAAAGAAAAGGATTTTATTTATTTATTTATTTATTTATTTGCAGTGTTTCCAGCCCAGACAAACCTGGAACTGGATTTCTGTCCCAATGTTCAGAAATACAGAGATCCAAATTGTAATCCGGGAAAATTGTTAAATGAAATTGGCTGACAGAATTCAACAGATGGTGGGGTGTTCGGGTCGGGGGTTTTCTTTTGGGCTCACCTGTGGAAAAGAGATTCAGAACTTTAAAACAAAATTGAAATCAGCTTAGTTTTACATCCTCTCGTTTTATGTTCTCCAATAGGAGATCAGTGTGGTGGCTTCCTCTCAAATCCATCTGGGTCACTTTCTAGCCCGTATTACCCTGGAAACGGTCTCATCACACAGTGTGTCTGGCAAATACAAATAGAATACAATCGCATAGTACTAGTCTTCTCTTATGTTAGGTAAGTATGAGGAATTACCAGCATCCTAGCCTTCTGAGAACACTTATTTTATTCATGTATCTAGGATCTTGGAATTGCTGGAAATTTCCAAGACAGAAACTGCCTTGGGTCCATCTTTGTTGCACTCAGAGGAGATGGTATGGGCTGGTAGGCTTGTGTGGGGGTGGTCAAGAGAGGAATATTCTCACACTCCTAGAGGCAGAAAGATTGTTTGGGTTGGAAAAGCTTAGTCCCATGCTAAAAAGTCCTTTCACAATGAGATGGGCAGTGACGGATAGCAACATTAGAGTGCTGCCCTCTGCCCCTTCTTTGGACTTGGTCTCCTACTGTAGTCATCCTCGAGGAGCTTGGAGTTCGTTGGCAGGCTGTGTGTAGAGCTGGGTGAGCTATTTTGGAAAACTAGCTTATTGGCTGAGAAATGCAAAAGGTCCTCAGTTAGTGAACATTGGATTCAGTGGAGAACAAAGTAGAGTTAGAGTCTGAATGCAATATGTAGTAGTTGGAGCAGATAGGCTGCTCCTCTTCCTCCTCCTCAAAGAGGACAGGAAGAGCAGTGGATCCATTGAAGGGAAGAGAGGCTCCAGTGCCTACATTTTAGCAAATAAGTAAATTTTCATGAGGCTGCCTTTTGTGGGATTGAGGTGGAAGAATTACATTTCTAGATCAAATAAATCCCTTTGTAAAGTGGTATGTGGGAGATTGGGGACAGAATTCCTAGATTTTTGGAATACAAGGATCTGTGCAATCCCTCACCTGGCATCATTGAAAGGACTAATGAATGACACGGAGGTATAAAATAATGTGACTATATTACCCAGTTTATAAAACATATGTTGTTAACTTACTTCCACAGTTTGAACTGCTTTCAGGAATTTATTGAAATCTATGATGGACCCCTGTATGCATCCCCCTTACTTGGGAGAATCTGTAATGGGTCAAATCTCAGCTATGTATCATCTTCAAACACACTGACAGTTCTATTACACAGAGACTCCTATAACTCAGGATATGGCTTTTCTGCTTATTATAACTCTATTTTCCCAGGTAAGACTAAGATTTACATGTTTACTATTAATCTATTAATTTGAATTGGAATGTGTGTAATTAAAGCTTGATTATTTTTATTTGCGTCTGACGAAGTGGGTATTCACCCACGAAAGCTTATGCTCCAATACATCTGTTAGTCTACAAGGTGCCACAGGACTCTTTGTTGCTATTTAATTACCATTATCTTTTATCTGCATTTTATTGCTGGTTAACATTTTATGTTAATTTGGGGCCACGGTCCTTGGATTGTCTAATAAAAAGGATACATTTGGGTATAATTCCTTGTTAAGACAGCTACCATTGATCATCCCCCAAGTGTGTCTCAGGACCTAGGATTGGCTGGAAATAACCCATAGAAAAATGAGTCAGGGAAAGAATCCTCTCCACATCCTGTCACTATCGCATCAGTTCGCTTTGCTATTAGGCAAGTCTGTTAAGATCTTGAAGATTAACGACACTTAGGAGATCTTGTATTGAATTAAAGTGCAATATATTCATTTTATATTAATTGTTTGTATTTTATACACACATCCTTTTTAAAAAGGCTAAACAAATTTGTCCTGGAGAATTTGATAGAAAAGTATTGAATTCAACAGCAGGAATATAAGAGGGTGAGAAAAACCTATAGGAAGAATTGCATTCTCCACTAAATTCTGTATGTTTTCAGAATCATTTCTGAAGACCCAGTTACATTTCTATAGAAAAATAAGGAGTGTCATGCCTATCAAAGACTATGGTGACTTATATGTAGGCCCAAAGTTGGGGAGTAAATCAACTGAACGGGGACACCATTGCTTTCCTATTCAATTCTAGCTCCACTTTCTAGCTGTGTCAGAACCTATTTCCCTCAAGTGTGATCTTGTTAGTTTGATTTCCATAAAGTTAGGACTGTTGTCCATTTTTCTCAGGAAGGATTGATTTTTTTCCCTCACTCGCTTGACTTCAAAGCCATACTTGTCTTACACTACTGTAGTGCAGAAATTTGCTTACAAGTTCTTAAGGATTGTATAGATTATTGCTAATACTGAAGGTTGTATCAAATTATATTATTTACTTTTTACATTTAAGAGCTTTCTACACCTACTGCACCGGGTACAACAGGTAAAACATTTTTCATTTTACAGATGTAAAACTATGTACTATTGTAACTATGCCATGCTGTTGACACTTCTGGGATTTCATGGTTATATCTCTGTTCAGATTCTTTTCCTTTTGTAAATTTAGAGCATCATTTAATTTTGCCCTAGGGATTTATCTCCTCCCTATCGTTATTTCCCTTTGAATTTGTGTGCCTAAAAAGAAGGCTAGAGCCCTGTAAATCCAGACCGTATTTCCTTTTCCCTATGAGTGCAAGAGTGAATCTTAAATCAATTAATTGTTTCCAACTTCCTGCCATTTCTCTTGGATCACCGAACACTGTCTCTGTAGAAATGAATACAATCGAATGGTATTTTTATTAAAACCAATAAACCAGCTACATTTACCTTTTCCTACCTATTCATATAGTTTCTCCAGGGATTACATCTCGGGTCAGATTTAGTTGTACTAAATGCTAATTTCTGTGCCAGTCTGGCCCCATTGTACTGTAGGAAGCATTCATCCTTATAGAAGGGCCGTGGGTGGTACCACCATTGCCCATTGGAGGACAGCTCCAATAACTCCTCTGTTGAAGTGCCATTTGTC
>NW_020712250.1:0-1855 GCF_002925995.2 Terrapene triunguis | reverse complement strand
TGAATTTGGACACCTCCCTATTCGCATATCTCCTAGCCTTGTCGAGCCGAAGGGGCTTCACAACTTCCTGCCGCACCTTGCATTTCAGCATGTCTGATCATACAATTTTTACTCCTGGAAGAAGTTCCAAGGTCTGCTACATGTCCCTCTTAGCTCTAACAGTTAAGGCTAGCCCTTTATATGTTCCCAAATCACTTTCCCCAAGGTGAACCACAGTTATATCTGGTGTTTGCTCTCAGGCCCCCATGGTGTACAGAAGGGGCATCAGCTGGTCCCATAACATGCCCATCTTCCCATGCCAGCTCAGGAATGTTTCACCATTGAGGCCCAGCTGTGAACCTCCAGCCAACCTGGAAGCCTGCTTATGCATCCAGTAAACAATACTGTGCACACAGATCCATACCACTGTCAGCCTGGCCCGTCTGATGGCATCTGGAAAGAAAACACAACAGAAAATGAATCCTGGTTTCTTACCTGGGATCTCACATATGTTCGGTATGCTTCAGAATGTCAATGCCCAATTGTCTGAATTGCCCTAGACCCTACCTAGCTGGGGGTCCCAACCTCCTTATTCCCCATCTCAACACTGTAACAAACTGGTATGTTGCTAGGGGACCTCTGTCACTGTGAATAAAGAAGGGCCCATCCCTCTGTGGTCTTATCACCGTGTATGCCCTCACAGCCTCCACAGGGCAGATCCCAAGTCCACCCGCCCCCGCCCCGTAGAATAACGGATTCACCCTGGCCCTTTTGAGCCTTACTTGACCTCAAGTTTAATGTAACTGCTCACCCCTCCCAGTGTATATCTGTGAGTTCCAAGGCCCTTCCAGAAGAGTCCCTACATGACCCAGGTACTAGATCGCTGATCCTAAACACTCCAAAAAATGCTACCAGAAATCCCACCCTTAACCAGCCACCTCCTGTCCATAATGACATATGAAGTCCAGGAGCTGCACCAGAACCCTGAGCATGATAGGATGATGTGTATCCTCCCTGGGGCCAGTGCTTTGCCACCACCCTGCTAGAAACCTTCAAACTAAAACTTAAAAACTAAAAAAATGCTGCAAGGATCTGGATAACCATTCAGCCTACTGGCAAACGTAAGGGCTGATACTCGATTGGCGATAGTTGACACCAATCATTGGGTTGCTAATGACACCATTTACTGCAGCACACATTCCCCCCTAGTGAGCCATATTAGTGACAGACCTTCCATATCCTGAAATTGCACAAAATCATTAAAACTTCTCTCATAGCTTTGCAATATTCACGGAGCCAATGACCTCTGTGCTACACTGACAACCATCATATGCCATGGTTCCATAGCGCTAGTGACATCCATTCGGGTTCCTTGCTGGCTTCTGGTGCCAGCTCCCAAAATCTGTCCATCTGAAAATGAGACAATGCATCTGCTATGCCATTATCAACCCTTGGCACATGCCTGGCAGAGAAACAGATGTTTCAAACTTAAATGTTGTAGTGCAAATACCCTTACCAACCTCATAACTCTGTGTGATCTGGAGGCCTAGATCAGACTAAAGAAAATACAACTTGTGGAGTTTCCTCTTTTTTACATTTTCACACTGGGGATCATGGGAGCCCTTACACTCCAATTGGGCAATGTGCTTAATTTTAAAAACGAGTAGTCACAAGTCAATGGGTCTTAAGCACATACTTAAGTGTTTTGCTCAATCTGGGCCCTATGAATCTTTTACAAAGTATTGCTCACAAAGGAGTCAATCACCAATTATTCTTTACTTTCTTCTAGATGTAATAGATAATGGATTTCCCTTGTATCTCAAGTATAATTGCCCATAGAGCCTAAAGTTGGGAAAGTCATATTAGATAATCTAAT
>NW_020712249.1:0-1755 GCF_002925995.2 Terrapene triunguis | reverse complement strand
TTTTACTCCTGGAAGAAGTTCCAAGGTCTGCTACACGTCCCTCTTAGCTCTAACAGTTAAGGCTAGCCCTTTATATGTTCCCAAATCACTTTCCCCAAGGTGAACCACAGTTATATCTGGTGTTCGCTCACAGGCCCCCATGGTGTACAGAAGGGGCATCAGCTGGTCCCATAACATGCCCATCTTCCCATGCCAGCTCAGGAATGTTTCACCACTGAGGCCCAGCTGTGAACCTCCAGCCAACCTGGAAGCCTGCTTATGCATCCAGTAAACAATACTGTGCACACAGATCCATACCACTGTCAGCCTGGCCCGTCTGATGGCATCTGGAATGAAAACACAACAGAAAATGAATCCTGGTTTCTTACCTGGGATCTCACATATGTTCGGTATGCTTCAGAATGTCAATGCCCAATTGTCTGAATTGCCCTAGACCCTACCTAGCTGGGGGTCCCAACCTCCTTATTCCCCATCTCAACACTGTAACAAACTGGTATGTTGCTAGGGGACCTCTGTCACTGTGAATAAAGAAGGGCCCATCCCTCTGTGGTCTTATCGCCATGTATGCCCTCACAGCCTCCACAGGGCAGATCCCAAGTCCACCCGCCCCCGCCCCCGTAGAATAACGGATTCACCCTGGCCCCTTTGAGCCTTACTTGACCTCAAGTTTAATGTAACTGCTCTCCCCTCCCAGTGTATATCTGTGAGTTCCAAGGCCCTTCCAGAAGAGTCCCTACATGACCCAGGTACTAGATCGCTGATCCTAAACACTCCAAAAAATGCTACCAGAAATCCCACCCTTAACCAGCCACCTCCTGTCCATAATGACATATGAAGTCCAGGAGCTGCACCAGAACCCTGAGCATGATAGGATGATGTGTATCCTCCCTGGGGCCAGTGCTTTGCCACCACCCTGCTAGAAACCTTCAAACTAAAACTTAAAAACTAAAAAAATGCTGCAAGGATCTGCATAACCATTCAGCCTACTGGCAAACGAAAGGGCTGATACTCGATTGGCGATAGTTGACACCAATCATCGGGTTGCTAATGACACCATTTACTGCAGCACACATTGCCCTCTAGTGAGCCATATTAGTGACAGACCTTCCATATCCTGAAATTGCACAAAATCATTAAAACTTCTCTCATAGCTTTGCAATATTCACGGAGCCAATGACCTCTGTGCTACACTGACAACCATCATATGCCATGGTTCCATAGCGCTAGTGACATCCATTCGGGTTCCTTGCTGGCTTCTGGTGCCAACTCCCAAAATCTGTCCATCTGAAAATGAGACAATGCATCTGCTATGCCATTATCAACCCTTGGCACATGCCTGGCAGAGAAACAGATGTTTCAAACGTAAATGTTGTAGTGCAAATACCCTTACCAACCTCATAACTCTGTGTGATCTGGAGGCCTGGTGATTGATCAGACTAAAGAAAATACAACTTGTGGAGTTTCCTCTTTTTTACATTTTCACACTGGGGATCATGGGAGCCCTTACACTCCAATTGGGCAATGTGCTTAATTTTAAAAATGAGTAGTCACAAGTCAATGGGTCTTAAGCACATACTTAAGTGTTTTGCTCAATCTGGGCCCTATGAATCTTTTACAAAGTATTGCTCACAAAGGAGTCAATCACCAATTATTCTTTACTTTCTTCTAGATGTAAAGATAATGGATTTCCCTTGTATCTCAAGTATAGTTGCCCATAGAGCCTAAAGTTGGGAAAGTCATATTAGATAATCTAAT
>NW_020712248.1:0-1427 GCF_002925995.2 Terrapene triunguis | reverse complement strand
CTGCAGGGAGCGGGGAGGGGCTCAGTAGGGGGCGCTCTCCCCAGTGCCCAGCATGGTGCTAGGGGGCGCAGTGCTGCAGGGAGTGGGGAGGGGCTCAGTAGGGGGCGCTCTCCCCTGGCTCGCTGTGCGCCAGAGCCTCTGGAGGTAGCAGGGGAGGGCCGCTCACCCGTGGCTTGTCGTGGTCTCCCCGCACACCTCTTGCAAGGGGCACCCTGGGCACAGCTCTGCCTCTGACCCGCCTGGCTAGACCCCTGCTGGGTGTGGAGCGCCGCTGTGCCCGCTTGCACTCACCTGCCCAAGCAGGGCACGGTCACAGGGCTCCTTCAGTCTATGGGCAGCCGGGCTCCTGGCTATGCCCTGACGGGCCCCCTGGCACCGGGAGCCTCGTGTCTCTGGCGGGTGGTTGCCAGGTTCCCTGCAGTGGGGCCAGCTGGTTCTCCTCCTTCTCGGGGTGTGTATTGCTCCAACCAGGGCTGCTCCTTGGGCCCCCCCCATCCTGGGACCCCTCCCCTTACTCAGACCTCCTGGGCATGGCCAGTGCCTTAGCCCCACCCCCAGAGATGCGGAGCCGAGCCCAGGAGACAGGGCCCAGCCAGCGCACCGGCAGTGCCCGCTGCAATCCAGTGTACGCCAATGGCTCCCAGGGGCTCACTCCGCCCTCACCCTAGCGGGGCAGCGCAACGTCCCAGCGGGCTGGGGCGCAGGCAGGGAACAAGGGGCAGGCAGCCCCAGCTGTAACCTTGACACCCCCCTCCCTGGGGGAACAGCTCCTTCTTCAACTCCGCCAGGCGAACGCAGCCTCGAGGAGCGAGAGTCCCCTCCAGGAGCCACAAGCCCCCAACCCACGTCCAGCCCACACCCCCATCCCTGAGCCCCAGCCACAAGCCGTCGCCCAGGGCAGACAGGGCGTCTTGGATCCATGGAGAGCTCCCCACACCAGAAGGAGCAGGGGGACAAGAAGCTAGTGTAGGGTTTTGGGGTGAGGTTGTTGATGGGCCCCTTTGGGGGGCATGCTAACGCTCTGGGCACTGCGCTGCGGGTCCGGGAGGTGCATGGAGTGGGTGCGACACAGGCAGAGCCACTGCCAGCTCATGCCAAGGTCCCCATGTCTCAACTGAATGCTGACAGATATGTAGCTGGGATCCGCCTGCCCCCCTGTGAGTGCTGGTAAAATAGGATATGGGTGAGAAGAATGTGTTTGGTGTTTAGACTTTACTGAACTCTTGTGAGTTGCTGCCTGCGTTAATCTCACGTACTGCATCTATGGCCTGTACTGTAAGGTGCTGTTTGAGTGGTTGTATTGTGAGCCTTGTCACGGGAAAACCCCCCAGAAAACAAGAAAACCCCCCACTTCGTCACAAGCCTGTCTGACATTGTAATTCACCAGAGAGGAGAGAGACAGTAACTGGTGTGAAGTGCTGGTCTCC
>NW_020712247.1:0-1304 GCF_002925995.2 Terrapene triunguis | reverse complement strand
CAGTGCTGCAGGGAGCGGGGAGGGGCTCAGTAGGGGGCGCTCTCCCCTGGCTCGCTGTGTGCCAGAGCCTCTGGAGGTAGCAGGGGAGGGCCGCTCACCCGTGGCTTGTCGTGGTCTCCCCGCACACCTCCTTGCAGGGGGCACCCTGGGCACAGCCCTGCCTCTGACCCGCCTGGCTAGGCCCCTGCTGGGTGTGGAGCGCCGCTGTGACCGCTTGCACTCACCTGCCCAAGCAGGGCACGGTCACAGGGCTCCTCCAGTCTATGGGCAGCCGGGCTCCTGGCCATGCCCTGACGGGCCCCCTGGCACCGGGAGCCCCGTGTCTCTGGCGGGTGGTTGCCAGGTTCCCTGCAGTGGGGCCAGCTGGTTCTCCTCCTTCTCGGGGTGTGTATTGCTCCAACCAGGGCTGCTCCTTGGGCCCCCCCCATCCTGGGACCCCTCCCCTTACTCAGGCCTCCTGGGCATGGCCAGTGCCTTAGCCCCACCCCCAGAGATGGGGAGCCGAGCCCAGGAGACAGGGCCCAGCCAGCGCACCAGCAGTGCCCGCTGCAATCCAGTGTACGCCAATGGCTCCCAGGGGCTCACTCCGCCCTCGCCCTAGTGGGGCAGCGCAACGTGCCAGCGGGCTGGGGCGCAGGCAGGGAACAAGGGGCAGGCAGCCCCAGCTGTAACCCGGACACCCCCCTCCCTGGGGGAACAGCCCCTTCTTCAACTCCGCCAGGCGAACGCAGCCTCGAGGAGCGAGAGTCCCCTCCAGGAGCCGCAAGCTCCCACCCCACGTCCAGCCCACACCCCCATCCCTGAGCCCCAGCCTCAAGCCAGCGCCCAGGGCAAACAGGGCGTCTTGGATCCATGGAGAGCTCCCCATGCCAGAAGGAGCAGGGGGACAAGAAGCTACTGTAGGGTTTTGGGGTGAGGTTGTTGATGGGCCCCTTGGGGGGCACGCTAACGCTCTGGGCACTGCGCTGCGGGTCCGGGAGGTGCATGGAGTGGGTGCGACACAGGCAGAGCCGCTGGCAGCTCATGCCAAGGTCCCCATGTCTCAACTGAATGCTGACAAATGTGTGGCTGGGATCCGCCTGCCCCCCTGTGAGTGCTGGTAAAATAGGATATGGGTGAGAAGAATGTTTTTGGTGTTTAGACTTTACTGAACTCTTGTGAGTTGCTGCCTGCATTAATCTCACGTACTGCATCTGTGGCCTGTACTGTAAGGTGCTGTTTGAGTGGTTGTATTGTGAGCCTGTCTGACATTGTAACTCACCAGAGAGGAGAGAGACAGTAACTGGTGTGAAGTGCTGGTCTCC
>NW_020712246.1:0-1683 GCF_002925995.2 Terrapene triunguis | reverse complement strand
AGCAGCCCCCGAGCTGGGACTGGGATGGAGGGGGGTCTCTCCCTCTCTGCAACAGCCCCCAAGCTGGGACTGGGATGGAGGAGGGTCTCTCCCTCTCTCCCTCGCCCCAGCAGCCCCGAGCTGGGGCTGGGAAAGAGGGCCGTCTCTCCCCAGCAGCCGCAGTCCTGGAGCTGGGGAAAGTCGCCATTTTCTCTCGCCGCTGCAGCCCTGCACATCCCAAATGCCCCCCACCCCCTTTTCTCACCCCACTGCCCCCTCCCACCTACCCCCTATTCCCCCCAAGGCCACCACCTCAGCTTACCTGCACATCTTCTCCAGGGTCCAGGCCAAGCCTGCGTGGCTCTACTAATTAGGTGGGTGGCCCTTCATTCTCTCGTGTGCGGCTGCCCAGGCGCGCACCTTAGAGGGAACTATCCGCGGACCACCTGAGTGGAGCTTGTGAACCACTGGTGGTCCGCAGACCACAGTTTGAGAACCTCACTCTAGGAGTTAGCCACAGAAGAGAATTACAACTTCAAAAGGATTTACCAGCCCTTTTAGGCATAGCATACCTGCTGCTGATCCACTGGTGAAGGGCTGGGCTACATAAAGGTCTCATCATCCAGGGCCTAGATGCATGGAAAGGAGATACATGACCTACTACAAATGGCAGTTGATACAGATTATCTTTTATCAGATTTCTGCTCCCTTCTAAATTTCCATGCTAAATCCATGCAGTTATTTAAAGACCTAATATTACAGATCTGATGTCCCAACTGTAGCCAGAACTTGCAAACGTCTCATTTCATCAGCCTGATATAGGGTAGTGAGGCACTGAGCTAACCCTTTGCTGGTTGCAGTATAAATACAGAGTCTCTCTACACCGGTTTGGAACCAGAGTAACTTCACTGGCTTCAGCTGGGTCACTTGATTTACAGCAGTCTAATGAGTGGCGAATCAAGCCCAAAGATTAGATGGGGCTAGAATAAGGGCCATAGATTCCCACATCATAAGACTAGGGCCTTTCCCATCAAGGACAAAACATAAAACTCAGTCTCCACGTAGGCACTTCCACTCCTCCCCAGCTATTAGTCTGCAATCTCGCTTCTATTTCTAGCTTCCACTGATTTCCGTTCAGATCCAAGCAAAGAAGGAAAAAGGCAAACGGCTGAATACACAAGAAGGGGTGGAGAATATAGCAGGTCCAAAGTGATGAAGTACAGTTGGACTACATAAAGGGGAAATCACCCACCTCACGCCCATATCTGTATCAAGCAAAGTCCAGTCAAAGTGTAAAAGTTGCTTTAATGCCACCAAGTTCCAACATCTGGGTTTGACAGAGATCAACAGAGACACCCCCTGGTCCCCATTCCTGACAGTCAGCCGCTTCCAGCACCCTTGATATCCACAGCACTATCTCCCTCCCGACTCTCTGTCAGGTAATATCAGGAGCCCTGTCTGGAGCCAGGCTCCGATGCTGCCCAGAGCCCCCTGGAACCGTGGCCAGCAGCATTCCTAGCCTATTCTGGGGCACCCCGGGCTACGCAGAGCCCTCTGAAAGCCTCACCCACAGCACCTGGCTTTCTGCCTTGAGTGCAGCTGCAGGCACAACAAGTCACCCCCGCGCTGCCATCCCTCTGCACATACGCGGGCCACCAAGATCAATGACAGGAAGCTGGACAGCTGGAGGAGGAACTGAACTGG
>NW_020712245.1:0-1667 GCF_002925995.2 Terrapene triunguis | reverse complement strand
GGAGGGGGGTCTCTCCCTCTCTCCTCCACCACAGCAGCCCCCAAGCTGGGACTGGGATGGAGAAGGGTCTCTCCCTCTCTCCCTCGCCCCGGCAGCCCCAAGCTGGGGCAGGGAAAGAGGGCTGTCTCTCCCCAGCAGCCGCAGTCCTGGAGCTGGGGTAAGTCGCCATTGTCTCTCGCTGCTGCAGCCCTGCACGTCCCAAATGCCCCCCACCCCCTTTTCTCACCCCACTGCCCCCTCCCACCTACCCCCTATTCCCCCCAAGGCCACCACCTCACCTTACCTGCACATCTTCTCCAGGGTCCAGGCCAAGCCTGCGTGGCTCCACTAATTAGGTGGGTGGCCCTTCATTCTCTCGTGTGCGGCTGCCCAGGCGCGCACCTTAGAGGGAACTATCCGCGGACCACCTGAGTGGAGCTTGTGAACCACTGGTGGTCCGCAGACCACAGTTTGAGAACCTCACTCTAGGAGTTAGCCACAGAAGAGAATTACAACTTCAAAAGGATTTACCAGCCCTTTTAGGCATAGCATACCTGCTGCTGATCCACTGGTGAAGGGCTGGGCTACATAAAGGTCTCATCATCCAGGGCCTAGATGCATGAAAAGGAGATACATGACCTACTACAAATGGCAGTTGATACAGATTATCTTTTATCAGATTTCTGCTCCCTTCTAAATTTCCATGCTAAATCCATGCAGGTATTTAAAGACCTAATATTACAGATCTGATGTCCCAACTGTAGCCAGAACTTGCAAACGTCTCATTTCATCAGCCTGATATAGGGTAGTGAGGTACTGAGCTAACCCTTTGATGGTTGCAGTATAAATACAGAGTCTCTCTACACCGGTTTGGAACCAGAGTAACTTCACTGGCTTCAGCTGGGTCACTTGATTTACAGCAGTCTAATGAGTGGCGAATCAAGCCCAAAGATTAGATGGGGCTAGAATAAGGGCCATAGATTCCCACATCATAAGACTAGGGCCTTTCCCATCAAGGACAAAACATAAAACTCAGTCTCCACGTAGGCACTTCCACTCCTCCCCAGCTATTAGTCTGCAATCTCGCTTCTATTTCTAGCTTCCACTGATTTCCGTTCAGATCCAAGCAAAGAAGGAAAAAGGCAAACGGCTGAATACACAAGAAGAGGTGGAGAATATAGCAGGTCCAAAGTGATGAAGTACAGTTGGACTACATAAAGGGGAAATCACCCACCTCACGCCCATATCTGTATCAAGCAAAGTCCAGTCACAAGTGTAAAAGTTGCTTTAATGCCACCCAAGTTCCAACATCTGGGTTTGACAGAGATCAACAGAGACACCCCCTGGTCCCCATTCCTGATAGTCAGCCGCTTCCAGCACCCTTGATATCCACAGCACTATCTCCCTCCCGACTCTCTGTCAGGTAATATCAGGAGCCCTGTCTGGAGCCAGGCTCCGATGCTGCCCAGAGCCCCCTGGAACCGTGGCCAGCAGCATTCCTAGCCTATTCTGGGGCACCCTGGGCTACGCAGAGCCCTCTGAAAGCCTCACCCACAGCACCTGGCTTTCTGCCTTGAGTGCAGCTACAGGCACAACAAGTCACCCCCGCGCTGCCATCCCTCTGCACATACGCGGGCCACTAAGATCAATGACAGGAAGCTGGACAGCTGGAGGAGGAACTGAACTGG
>NW_020712244.1:0-4805 GCF_002925995.2 Terrapene triunguis | reverse complement strand
TGCTGAAGATCATTTTCAGTGTGAGCCATGAGGGCACAGTCGTCAGCGAAGAGTGCCTAAAGAAGGAGTTTCTGCACTGTCTTAGGGTATGTCTACACTACGAGGGTAATTCGATTTTACTTAAATCGAATATGTGGAATCGATATTGCAAAGTCGAACGTGTGTGTCCACACTAAGGACACACTAAGGACAGTAATTCGACTTTGTGAGTCCACACTAACGGGGCGAGCGTCGATATTGGAAGCGGTGCACTGTGGGCAGCTATCCCACAGTTCCCGCAGTCCCCGCTGCCCATCGGAATTCTGGGTCGAGCCGCCAATGCCTTCTGGGTAAAAAAAATTTGTCGTCATCCGTCCGTCACTAACGCCCTCCCTCCCTCCATGAAAGCGCCGGCGGGAAATCAGTTCGCGCACTTTTCTGGTCAGTGACAGCGCGGACGCCACAGCACTGCGATCATGGATCACGCTGCGACCATCGCTGCACTTGTGGCCGTTCTCAACACCTCGCAGCTTATCATACACCTTTCCCTGAGGCAGATGCAGAGAAATCGGGCGAGGAGGCTACGGCACCGCCGTGAGAGCCTGAAGTCGGAGAGTGGCACAGAGCTGTCAGAAACCACGAGCCCCAGCGCCCAGGACATGACGTTGGCAATGGGGCATGTGGATTTTGTTGAACGGCGATTCTGGGCCCGGGAAACAAGCACGGACTGGTGGGACCGTATAGTGCTTCAGGTCTGGGATGAATCCCAGTGGCTGCGAAACTTTCGCATGCGGAAGGGGACTTTCCTCGAACTTTGTGAGTTGCTGTCCCCTGCCCTGAAGCGCAATGACACCCGGATGCGAGCAGCCCTGACTGTCCAGAAGCGAGTGGCCATAGCCCTCTGGAAGCTTGCAACGCCGGACAGCTACCGGTCAGTCGCGAACCACTTTGGTGTGGGCAAATCTACCGTGGGGGTTGTTGTCATGCAAGTAGCCAAGGCAATCGTGAAGGTACTGCTCCCAAAGGTAGTGACCCTGGGAAACGCGCAGGTCATCATAGATGGCTTTGCCGCGATGGGATTCCCAAACTGCGGTGGGGCTATCGATGGGACTCACATCCCTATCCTGGGACCGGA
Source organism: Terrapene triunguis (assembly GCF_002925995.2). NCBI lineage: Eukaryota > Metazoa > Chordata > Testudines > Emydidae > Terrapene > Terrapene triunguis. Next base: position 3,691 of record NW_020712244.1, on the reverse strand, counting down.
CCACCAGGCCAGCCAGTACATCAATAGAAAGGGCTACTTTTCAATGGTGCTGCAAGCACTGGTGGACCATCGGGGATGGTTTACAAACATCTACGTCGGATGGCCGGGCAAGGTTCATGACGCTCGTGTGTTCAGGAACTCTGGTCTGTTTAGACGGCTGCAGGAAGGTATTTACTTCCCAGACCACAAAATAACTCTTGGGGATGTGGAGATGCCTACAGTCATCCTCGGGGACCCAGCCTACCCGCTAATGCCCTGGCTCATGAAGCCCTATACTGGCGCCCTGGACACAGAAAAAGAACTCTTCAACTACCGGCTGAGCAAGTGCAGAATGGTGGTGGAGTGTGCTTTTGGCCCTCTCAAAGGGAGATGGAGAAGCTTACTCACTCGCTGTGATCTCAGTGAAACCAATATCCCCATCGTTATTGCAGCTTGCTGTGTGCTCCACAATCTATGTGAGAGCAAGGGGGAGACCTTTATGGCGGGGTGGGAGCTAGAGGCAAATAGCCTGGCTGCTGATTACGTCCAGCCAGACAGCCGGGCCATTAGAAGATCCCAGCGGGACGCCCTGTGCATCCGGGAGGCTTTGAAAGCTAGGTTCCTGAGTGAGCAGGGCAACCAGTGACTTTTCAGTTTGTGGACAGAAAAGCTGAACCTGCCCCCGTTTCTTTACCCAGTTCATTTTGACTATCCTCTCCAGTTACATACCCCCTTCACCCCCTTCCCCTTCCCAAAAAATAAAATCATTTCGATTTTGTTAATGAACACCGTTGTCTGTATTGCTGTTTTCGCGGGAATATTTTAAACCGGGGACGCAGACTGTGGCGGGGGGCGGGTTCAGTGTTCTGATGCAAATGATGCTTCTAAACTCCCGGAATGACAGGCTCCGCACTGGTGGACTGGTTATTTCAATGGAGAACATGAAAAACACCTCCCAGACTGACCAGGGTAACCAGTGACTGCACTGTGTATGTGTCCTGATGCTGGACCTGACACCGCCTCTGTACCCTGCTAAAGGTCACTGTCCTGTCCAATTACCAAGCCCCTTCCCCCCCTCCAGACAGACTCTCCCTCAAAAGAACCTGACTGAAACAGTAATGAACAGAAACAAACATTTTATTGCGAACCAGACATGAAACGTGGGGGGTGAAACTTGGACGGGGGCTTGTGTGAGGTGGGTAGGAAAGGACTTATGAAATTTTGGGGAATGTCAGCCTTCTAGTGCTAGAGCAGTCTGCAGGGGTTGACTGAAAGTTTTAACGGCCCTTGCCGCCCCTCCTTCTTTGGAGTTTGGGTGAGGGTGGTGTGGGACTTGGTGGCGGGTGAGGGCGGTTACAGATAGACTGCAGCGGGGCTCTGTCCTCCTGCCTCCGGTCTTGCAGAATATCCACAAGGCGCCGGAGCGTGTCCGTTTGCTCCCTCATTAGTCCAAGCAGCTTTTCAGTAGCCTGTTGGTCCTCCTGACGCCACCTCTCCTCCCGTTCCATGACTGCTCGGTACATTTGTGACAAGTTCTCCCTCCACTGTGTCTGCTGGGCTGCCTGGGCTCGGGAGCAGCCCATTAGTTCTGAGAACATGTCTTCACGCGTCTTCTTCTTCCTCCGCCTAATCTGCGCTAGCCTCTGGGAGTGTGCTGACAGGCTGGGTTGGGAGACAGTCGCAGATGTGTCTGTGTGAATTGTAAAAAGGGAGTGAATTCCTGAGACAGATAAATGAAATTGTATACAAAGAACCTAGTCTTTCTCTGTGATCAAGACCATGCACTGCACCTCTCACATGCGCACTCAGGACAAGGTTGAATTTTCGTCCGTCGCCTTCAGTGCCTGTGGACTTGCATTGGTCTTGGAGTGATCAGAGAACTGTGGCTGGAGACCTGAACTTCTGGAGCGGGCAATAATGGTAAGCCGTAGACTTGTGGCTGCTTAAAACTCCAGCAGTAGCACTGGCCTCCTTTCACATTGAAAGCAATGCCAGTCTCTGCTGCCAGCAATCAGGACAGCATCAACTCTGCCCCTGTCCCACCCCCTCGCGGCTGTCCCAGGGAAAGATCCCTGTATGCTGCCCCTCTCCCTCCACCGCGTGGCTGTAAAGCAGTCCCAATACTAACATTCCCCTCCCTAATTCAAAGCAGGGCGTCATGAGCGACATCACCCTCCTGAGGATCCCGGACACCCAGAGAGAACGCATGCTGCGGGAAAGCATGCAGAAACCGGGGCCGTATGCCGCCATGCTATGTCGGGCCATGATCCCGGAGTACTTGATTGTGGCGTGGAGGGGGCATGTCTGCTACCACGGAGGGCCCACTAAGATCGCCCTACCCCGGAACCTGATCAACAGGCTTGAGCTCTACCTCCACGAGACCTACGAGGAGTTCTCCTACGAGGATTTCTCGTCGATCCCCGGCCACATTGACCGGATTTTCGCGTAGGTGCACTGGGACTATGGAGTGGAGCGTCTTGGGCCTGGGAATCATGGAGTAACGGACATTGTGAAAATTTTTTAAAACACTTGGGACTAAATTGAGAAGAGCCCAAGCCAGAGAAATCATGAAAACCCATTTGTTACCTTTGTAAATATTCCTGTTTTGTACCTGATTATTTTTTTACTAGTTTACAGCACTTTTATAAATATACATTGTTAATAGTATAAATATTACCGTTCTGTTTTAAATAAATGTTTACATGTTTACAGCACTTACTGCTTGATCCTTCCCCTGATTCTGTGTCCGGGGTAAGGGATGGGGACGGTTGGTACGGGATCTCGGTAAGGGTGATGAAGAGCTCCTGGCTGTCGGGGAAATCAGCGGTGCCAGCGCTGTCGACTGCCTCGTCCTCCTCATCTCCTTCTTCATCTTCCCCGTCCGCTGTCATGTCCGACATGATCCCATCCTCGGAGTCCACGGTCAGGGGTGGGGTAGTGGTGGCGGCCGCTCCCAGGATGGAATGCAGTGCCTCGTAGAAACGGGATGTGTGGGGCTGGGATCCGGAGCGTCCGTTAGCCTCTTTGGTTTTTTGGTAGCCTTGTCTCAGCTCCTTGATTTTCACGCGGCACTGCGTTGCATCCCGGCTGTAGCCTCTCTCTGCCATGGCTTTGGAGATCTTCTCGTAGATCTTAGCATTCCTTCTTTTGGAGCGCAGCTCGGCAAGCACGGACTCATCGCCCCACACTGCGATGAGATCCAAGACTTCCCGATCAGTCCATGCTGGGGCCCTCTTTCTATTAGATTGCACGGCCATCTCTGCTGGAGAGCTCTGCATAGTTGCCACTGCTGCTGAGCTCCCCTCGATGTCCAAAGAGGAACTGAGATTCAAACTGCCCAGACAGGAAAATGAAAATGAATTCAAATTTTCCCGGGGGTGTGGCTGGTCAGAGCATCCGAGCTCGGACTGCTGTCCAGAGCGTCAACAGAGTGGTGCACTGTGGGATAGCTCCCGGAGCTATTACCGTCGATTTCCATCCACACCTAGCCTAATTCGATATGGCCATGTCGAATTTAGCGCTACTCCTCTCGTTGGGGAGGATTACAGAAATCGATTTAAAGAGAGCTTTATGTCGAACTAAATGGCTTCCTGGTGTGGACGGGTGCAGGGTTAATTCGATATAACGGCGCTAAAGTCGACATAAAAGCCTAGTGTAGACCAGGCCTTAGTCTTTGCATTCAGGCGACGGAGGTCAAAAAGTGAACCATCGT
>NW_020712243.1:0-1161 GCF_002925995.2 Terrapene triunguis | reverse complement strand
GGGCGCAGCGCAGGGCAGGAGGGATCCCGGGGGGCGCAGCGCAGGGCAGGAAGGGTCCCGGGGCACAGATCTCGCAGTGCCCGGCCGGCAGCTCCTTCCCGGGGCTTGCTGGCAGCGGCCACCTCCCGGGAGCTAAGCGCATTCCGGCGGCTCGGCGCTCCGGGCAGCCCCATGGCGCCCCCGGGCTGGTGAGGGGCCGGCGGCTCCGGCTCCCCCGGCCGAGGAGATGGCCCTGGAGCGGGCTCTGCTCGCCGCTCGCCAGGGGGACGTGGACACCCTGAAGTCCCTGCAAGCGGCGGGGCTGCTGCGGCCGGGGCTCCGGGACCCGCTGGGCGCCTCGCCCGCTCACCACGCCGCCCGGGCCGGCAAGCTCAACTGCCTGCGCTACCTGGTGGAGGAGGCGGCGCTGCGGGGCAATAGCCGGGCCCGCAACGGGGCCACCCCGGGCCACGACGCGGCGGCCACCGGCAACCTGGCCTGTCTCCAGTGGCTGCTGACCCAGGGAGGCTGCTGCGTTCAGGTGGGCACCGCGCGCGGCTCCCCTCCCCGGGCTCAGCCCGGCCTGGCGCAGGTCCCAGCCCCAGCCTGCCTCCAGGGTCCCCGGGGCCGCCTGCTGTGGGGGTGACTGGGGGCTGGGGCCTCTCGCCTGGCAGGGCCCAGCACCAGCTCCCCGCCTGCGCTGGGATGGGGCTGGGCTGGGCCCTCTCGCGGAGGACATGCGGGGCGAGCAGCACTCCAGTGCCGGGCAGTGCCCCTCTGGGCGGGCAGCCGCGCTGGGTACATGTCACCCAGGGCTTGGGACTGGCCTGGCGCTCTCGGATGGCCGCAGACAAGGCGAATGTAACAAAAGCTGGATTAAGGGGAGCAGGCCCTCTCCTGCCCTGAGCTTCTGCAGCTGCCCAGGCAGGCAGGGTGGAGACTGACCCAGCTGGGGCGTGTGTGTCTGGACACGGGATTGTTCACCTTTGTCTTTGAGGAATGGGGTCGCCTGTGTCGGAGAAGCTGGTTTCCACAAATGCAAGAGGCCTCTGGCAGGATGGTCCCTCGCTGGCTTCCCTGCCCCTCTCCCCCCGCCCCCCATCGGTAGCATCAAGGAGCTGTTTCCCCGGGGCCCGTCGTGTCCGCCTGAAGGAACACAGTTAGCTCCCTTGTGCGGGGCTT
>NW_020712242.1:0-1213 GCF_002925995.2 Terrapene triunguis | reverse complement strand
CGCAGGAGAGGTCGCGGGGGCGCAGGACAGAAGGGGTCCGGGGGGCGGAGCGCAGGGCAGGAGGGATCCCGGGGGGCGCAGCGCAGCGCAGGAGGGGTCCCGGGGCACAGATCTCGCAGTGCCCGGCCGGCAGCTCCTTCCCGGGGCTTGCTGGCAGCGGCCACCTCCCGGGAGCTAAGCGCATTCCGGCGGCTCGGCGCTCCGGGCAGCCCCATGGCGCCCCCGGGCTGGTGAGGGGCCGGCGGCTCCGGCTCCCCCGGCCGAGGAGATGGCCCTGGAGCGGGCTCTGCTCGCCGCTCGCCAGGGGGACGTGGACACCCTGAAGTCCCTGCAGGCGGCGGGGCTGCTGCGGCCGGGGCTCCGGGACCCGCTGGGCGCCTCGCCCGCTCACCACGCCGCCCGGGCCGGCAAGCTCAACTGCCTGCGCTACCTGGTGGAGGAGGCGGCGCTGCGGGGCAATAGCCGGGCCCGCAACGGGGCCACCCCGGGCCACGACGCGGCGGCCACCGGCAACCTGGCCTGTCTCCAGTGGCTGCTGACCCAGGGAGGCTGCTGCGTTCAGGTGGGCACCGCGCGCGGCTCCCCTCCCCGGGCTCAGCCCGGCCTGGCGCAGGTCCCAGCCCCAGCCCAGCCCTGCCTCCAGGGTCCCCGGGGCCGCCTGCTGTGGGGGTGACTGGGGGCTGGGGGCTCTCGCCTGGCAGGGCCCAGGACCAGCTCCCCGCCTGCGCTGGGATGGGGCTGGGCTGGGCCCTCTCGCGGAGGACATGGGGGGCGAGCAGCACTCCAGTGCCGGGCAGTGCCCCTCTGGGCGGGCAGCCGCGCTGGGTACATGTCACCCAGGGCTTGGGACTGGCCTGGAGCGCTCGGATGGCCGCAGACAAGGCGAATGTAACAAAAGCTGGATTAAGGGGAGCAGGCCCTCTCCTGCCCTGAGCTTCTGCAGCTGCCCAGGCAGGCAGGGTGGAGACTCACCCAGCTGGGGCATGTGTGTCTGGACACGGGATTGTTCACCTTTGTCTTTGAGGAATGAGGTCGCCTGTGTCGGAGAAGCTGGTTTCCACAAATGCAAGGGCCCTCGGGCGGGAGGCCCCCTGGCGGCCTCCCGGCCCCCCCCCCCCCCCCCCGCCCCCCATCGGTAGCATCAAGGAGCTGTTTCCCCGGGGCCTGTCGTGTCCGCCTGAAGGAACACAGTTAGCTCCCTTGTGCGGGGCTT
>NW_020712241.1:0-5191 GCF_002925995.2 Terrapene triunguis | reverse complement strand
CCTTGCACCACTTTGAGATCTCAAATAAACCTTTGATTGTTTCTCCACCCCGGTATGTTTATTGGCGCGAAGCACGCCGGGCAACGAACCAGCTGTTGCTGTCCTCGGGCCTCTGTGCCTGCAACAGTCTTGGCGTCCCTGGGTGGGCTCGAGGCTGAAATTTAGCCTTGCCCGGACCCCTCTCGGAGGTCGACGGATTGCGGCGACGACCGACGCCCAGAGCTCACCGGTGACTTCATCGGGGGCCTCGGCAGAGACGTGGTTTGTTCGACCCCGGAGGGTACAATGGTGCAACGCGCTCGATTAGTGGAGAAGCAGCTGTGGGCGACGGTGCAGAACCGGACCCTTGGATAAGGTAGGAACAGTCCAGTGGGGACTTTACCTGTTTTGACCTGGGGACGCCCAGTGTCTCCCTAGAGTATGGGGCAGGGGCAGAGTACTGCAGGCAGGGCAAGGTGTACGCCCTTAGAATGCATTCTGGTGAACTGGAAAGTGTTTGGATCGGATCCGTTGATTAAAAGTAAACTGAAAAGATTCTGTACAGTAGACTGGCCTCAATATCAGCTAGAGGACCAGGAAAGGTGGCCACCGGAGGGATCACTTAATTATAATATAATCCTTCAATTGCTTCTGTTTTGTCAGCGAATGGGTAAATGGAATGAACATATGTATGTACAGTTGTTTATGTTGTTAAGAAATAGGTCAGATCTTTTGCAAAGGTGTAATTTGACTCCGACAGGTTCGGTAGTAACTACTGTTAGTCCCCAGAACCCTCCCCCGGTTGTGATGGCAGAGTCGGTGTCCCCTTCGGCTCCAACACCCCCACCATATAAAGACAGGGTGCCTCAGGTCCCAGAGATTGCCCCCTCGGTGGGATTCTATCCATTGATTACTGAGACTCGGATAGCCCGTACTGGAACAGATAATCGTCCAGCCACTACCAAGCAAGTTTATCTCAGTCTTTGAAGGGTGTCTGGCTAGCCATAAGCCTGACTGGGATGACTGTAATGTCCTTATGCGGACCCTGCTGTCTGAGGTGGAGCGAAATCAGGTTGTGTCTAAGGCACGGGAGGAGGCACAGCATAGACATGAGGCAGATGCTGCAAACGTCCCTGTTGCTGCAGTTCAGGTCCCTACAGCAGACCCCCAGTGGAATCCCAATGTGCCGGCGGATTTCACCCTTCTCACTGTATACAAGGAGCTCCTATTACATGGTCTCCGACACTCAGCTGTCCGACATAACAATTGGGCTAAGCCGTATGAGCTAGTACAGGAGCCAAAAGAGAGTCCGGTTGCTTTTCTGCAGCGTATTCGGGATACCATCAGGCAAACTACTAATGCAAACCCCGATGATCAGGCTACTGAGGCAATTATAAAGGGCATCTTTACCAGCTGTGCTGCCCCTGATATTAAAAGGAAACTGCAGAAAAAGGAGGATTTGATGGGCATGACAATGGCACAGATTCTGGAAACTGCAAACAAGGCTTACAGCCTTAGGGAGGGAGAAAAGGAAAAGAGGCAAGTGAAAATGATGGTTGCAGCAGTACAGGCTGGTGGCAGGTGAAGATTTCAGGAAGGTGGAAGGGGCCGGGGAATGAGAGGACGTGGGCGTGGGCGCCCTGGCTTACAGGAAAGGCGTCTGGGTCGCAATCAGTGTGCCATATGCCGAAAGGAGGGACATTGGAAAAATGAGTGCCCCGAAAGGGAAGGTACCCCTATGATGGCAGCAGAGGATCAAGAATAGGGGTGTCAGGGGAGACGGACTATCCTGCCCCCGGAACCCCGAGTAAAAATGCAGGTGGGAGATTCAGACATAGACTTTTTAATAGATTCTGGAGCTGCACGAACTGCTGTAAACCAACCCCTTCAGCTGCCTGTGGCAGATTCCCTCACTGTGGTGGGAGCCACAGGGAAAGGAACTAAGTGCCCAGTATATGCCCCAGCGGAATGTGCTTTGGGGAACAGAACTCTATCTCACAGACTGGTTTACCGCCCCGATTGTCCAACGCCACTATTAGGACGGGACCTGCTTTGTCGCTTAGGTGCTACCCTGCATTTCACTCAAGATGAAATAAGCCTCACTTTATCCCCAGAGAATGCCTGGATAATGACACTTGCAATTGAGCCCTCAGCTATGCAAGCCCCAGAGTGGAGTCAGTGGGAGAAGCGGGTTTTTCCTCTGGTATGGGCATCAGGGATCCCAGGAAAGGCAGCCCATCATACTCCTATTATTGTTCAGCTCTTGCCAGGAAAAGGTCCAGTGCGAATCAAGCAGTATCCGATCAAAAGGGAAGCCAGAGAGGGACTGCAGGAGACTATAGACCAGTTCTTAAAGTGCGGGGTACTTCGAGAATGCCAGTCAGCTTGGAACACTCCTATCTTGCCTGTACAAAAGCCCAATGGCACATATCGGCTGGTCCAGGACCTGAGGGCAGTTAATGAGCGGGTTAAGACTCTACACCCCCTTGTTCCAAATCCGTATACATTGTTGGCCTCTATAGGGGGGCAGTACACCCATTTTTCAGTCCTGGATTTAAAGGATGCTTTCTTCACGATTCCGGTTGACCCCCAGTCTCAGGAGATTTTCTCCTTCGAGTGGGAGGACAAAAGGAGGGTTAGAAAGCAGCTTTGCTGGACAGTGCTGGCCCAGGGATTTAAAAATTCCCCCACCCTTTTCAGCCAGGCCCTGGCTAGAGACTTGGAGGAGTGGAACAACGAGGACAAAGTCCTCCTCCTGCAATATGTGGATGCTGTGGGTCTAACCTCTTGCCTTAAAGCCACTGTGAGCCTCCTGAACTTTGTTGGACTCCGAGGATATCGAGTAGCACAGAGTAAGGCTCAGATTGCTCTCCCAGTGGATGGAATCTGATAATGGAACACACTTCACATCCCAAGTCGTTGAGAAGATATCAGATGCCCTACAGATCCCCTGGAAGCTTCACACGCCATGGCGACCGCAGGCCAGTGGGGTAGTGGAGCGTACAAATCAGACTCTTAAGCGGCACCTCTCAAAGGTTTGCCAAGAGGCTTCCCTTAAGTGGCCTGATGCTTTGCCCCTTGTTTTGCTCCGCATTCGCGCTCTCCCTAAGGGCAGGTTAGGGCTCAGTCCCTTCGAGATTATGTTTGGAAGGGCATGACCTATGAATGGTACACCGGTTCTGGCAGGGGAGTGGGAAATGGGGTGTGGCTTCTTATCTCAGTACATGTGCTCTCTGTCTGCTATTCTTTGTTCTCTCCACAGGTATACCAAAGATTTGCAGCCTCTCCCGCTGGATGCCCCGATCCACTCCTTGCAGCCAGGCGATTTCGTACTCGTTCGGACTTGGAAGGACGAGCCTCTCCAAGAGAAGTGGAAGGGACCTCACACCGTCCTGCTGGTCTCCCATACAGCAGCAAAGGTTGAGGGACATAAGAACTGGATTCATCACTCTCGCCTGAAAGCAGTGCCTGCTCCTGAACGGTGGACCGTTCAGCCTGCAGAGAAGACTGCCAGCGACGATCTGGGACTTAAGCTGTTATTCAGGCGACAATAGTGTCTGCTGGGAATGCCCTGTGATCTCTTTGGACAGTCACAGCGCACTCCCCGCGAGACCTCTGAGCGTTGGTTGTGTTTATTTTCACAGGGCCGGCATAACCTGGTGGCCTGGTCCCTGTTGTTTTTAATCTGCTTGCTATTGGTAATTGTTATTTTGTGGGTATTTGGGGAATTGTGATTGTTAGGCCCTACGGTCACCTGCCCAATATGAGTTCAGGTCTAGGGTCTGTCACAGTGGTGCTCTTTGCCATAGAGACACTCCTCTTGTTAACTCCCGTTTCCCCCCAGGCCCATGCGGGATGGAAAGGAATCCCTACTAACTTAGAGACAAACACATATGAGTCCCTGAAGGTTTGCTTTGCCCAAGAGTTTAACCTCTCTAACTGCTGGGTATGCTCCCAAATCCCGCACCATGCTGCAGGGTTACCCTGGAGGGTAGTTCCCCTGAATTGGTCAGATATCTGTTGGGGATGGTTCAGTAGAGGGAAAAATGCCTCGGGTACCCCCTTATCACAGAACTGTACCATTGAGTCCCAGTATGCGTTAAGGGACGACCCCTGGAAGCCGCAGGCCAACTCAACGTATATCCCTTCCCCTATTAGGTTGCGGCCAGTGGCCCCTGGTTTGGTGTGCTATCGACAGTTTAAGTCCAGCAATCACACCTGGTTTGCTGGGAATAGCACCTGTCAGTATTATTTATCCCCTGACAGTGATGCTTCCATCCCTGTCTATGTTAAAGGCAAATCCGACTCTACCGCCCGGTTCGGATCGTTGAATGACAGACAAGCAAATAGGTGGAATAGCGGTTATAATGGCTTGGTAGGGAATGGCCACTCCTTTTATATTTGCGGTACCTCTGCCTATAAGTGGCTACCGCATCGGTGGTATGGAAGCTGCTACCTAGGATATCTTGCCCCTCCCCTTCGTGTCTTCCCTAAACTGCCCCCTGGCCACCCTAGGCAGCATAGATCTTTGTATGCCACCCCAGAGCCCATTACAGAAGGAGACAGATTGGGTATGATCTTTCTCCCATCCTATGGGGTGGGACGACTGGCTCAATTTTATCGTAGGCTCTCTGTGTTTCTCACCAAGTATGCCAATGAGACCTTGGCCATAGAGAAAAGCCTTAACTCAGAGCTTTACCAGCTCCGGTTGCTGTCCCTGCAAAACAGACAGGCCTTAGATTATGTTTTAGCCTCCCAGGGCGGAGTGTGTGTCCTTATTGGGAGTGAATGTTGTACTTATGTCCCAGAAAACTCACAGGACATTAACAAGCACGTCCTGTCAGCCGAACAGGCTTTTGAGCAGTGGAAGGCTCAGGAAAGGGAACCCACAGTTTTTGATTCCCTTTGGAGTTGGTTGCCCAACCTAGGAGGACTGGGAAATAGCCTTGTGCGTCTCCTCCTCACAGGTGTGGTACTGTGCCTGGTCACCCTCCTCCTGATTGCTTGTTTTAAATTGGTCCTCCGTAAGTTTTGTGCCCCCCGTTCCCCAGAAATCCCAGCATACCCTCTCGAGAACCCCAGCTCTATGGTACTCAATCATATCTTGTCTACAGAATATGAGAAAACTCAGCCAAAAGCTTGTTGAGTATTCTCAAAGGAGGGAACTGTTGACGTCATTAGGCCTATATATATGAACCAAAGTTCTTCCATG
>NW_020712240.1:0-2926 GCF_002925995.2 Terrapene triunguis | reverse complement strand
CCTTTTTGACCTCAGCCTCCTTTGCTATCTTTGTTAAAATTTTACATATGATTTACACTCTGAATTTTCTAGTTTCAACTTGCAACCAATGGAATATATTGTACTTTTGTTTGCTAGACTGAAGAGCCCATTATCAATTTCCCCATTTAGGTACAGTACTTATAGATTTAATCAAGTTACCCTTTAGCCTTCTCTTTATTTAGCTAACTACATTGAGCTCTTTGAGTTATTAGAAAGCATGCTTTCTAATTGTTTAAACATTCTCATGGCTCTTTTTCTGAACCCTTCCAAATTTACCAACATCCTTCTTGAGTTGTGGGCACCAGAAATGGAAACAATATTCCAGCAGTGGTTGCACCAGCGACAAATTTAGAGATTCCCCTGTTTGTGCATCCAAGGATCACATCAACACTTTTGGTCACAGAGTTGCACTGGGAACTCATGCTCAGCTGATTATCTACCATTCACCCACTTTTTTTTCAAAGTCATTGCTTCCCAGGACAGAGTGTAAGTATGGCCCCATGTAAGTATGGCCAACATTATACATTTCCAGAGATGGACAAAGATGTGAGAAGATGAAGTTATTATGGAAACAGACTGGCAGCTGTCTTTTATTATGAATGCTGCCAAGAAAATGCTATGGTTGAATTTGTCCTGAGCTAATGATTGAAAATGGGATCCTTCCGTCAGAGACTTGGGAAGGGACACACCTAAATCCTGAAACATTTAGAAGTATAAGCCTTGATCAGACACCAACATGTGGTTAGTTATTCTAGTTGGACACACACACACACACACAGTGTAAAATAGCTGGAAACTTGTAGGCATTTCTTTTTTGTCAACTAAGCTTTAAAGTTCTAAGGATGCTGCCTGTCTGTGGAGAGCAGCCATTTTGGTTGTAGAGTTACTGCAGGCTGGTAAAAAGAGGACACATCCCCCACACTCTCTCCTGGAGGCTTAATTTTTGTTCTTCCCTGTTCTTTTCTCTACTCTAACATGAAACAACAATGTAGAACGCAGGGGTGAGTCTGGCCTCAGCCCCTACCCGTATTATGATGCTCTGGCAAAATATAGGTGCTGTGAGAGAGTTTCCCCAATCCAAGGCCAACACAGTGTTGACCTAATTGGCTCTATGCTGCCCCCCTTGCAAGCACTGTCCTAAGGGTGGTACTGGAGATGATGCTGAGTGTTGTAAGGCCTCAGAGGGGCAAGCTCTGTAGCACCGAGCACTATGGATTCTCCATGCTGGGGACTGGTCATTGGCAGCCTGGGTAAGGCAGCTCTAAGTAAGAGAGGTCAATAAGGTTGTTCTAATATACACAAGGGCCAATCCAGCCCTAAGACAATCCAGAATCAGGGCAACACAGAAGCCTGGGCAGTGCTTTGAGTGAGAAGCCTCCAAGGGAATTAAACAACAGCTGGGATATAGAAAGTAGGAGAACAAATATTTCTGTTCATACAATAATTTCTCCCTTGTGGAATCCTGAACTTACAATTCGTCTACAGCAAACACACCGAGGACCACAGCGTCGAATGACATTTCCGGGGCGACACATTCCACGACGGACGCACCTACCCCCCAACATTCTACATTGCCGTGAAAGTCTAGGAGGACAGCGATACCCTGCACAAAGAAAAAAGAGTCTTGAATTTAATTTACACCGCAAGGTAAACAAGAGCTGTGATTGCAGGATGACAGGCATTTCCCATTCACTGAGACCCAGCCAAGTCAGCCCAATTATCTTCCCGTACACCATTTTATTTGATATTTAATAATACTTAAATGGCTGTAATTCTGTGCACATTCAATAGATAACTTTATCAGTGATGATTTCATGTTCTCTGCCAGATCATTGATAAAAATGTAGAACAGTATAGGGCCAAGAACCAGTCCTTGAGGGACTCCACTAGATTGAATTTTGGGGATATTTTCACAGATCATAGTTCAGCCAACTCTGAATGGATTTTCATAGGCACATCATAATCACCTTCTTGATCTCAGGACGATTTCACAGCCAAATTTTGAGTATCTGCTGCTAACCCTGTAAACACTAGAGCTCTTTAGAACAAGATTTGGGAAGAAAACTGACACAAAATATTAGGCAATCTTAGTACATGCTCGCTAACATCCTTCTATAGTCTCCTACATTTCATTAAAATCTTACCTTGCGCACTGATTTGCGCCACCAAGAAGAGGACAGCAAAAAGAAGGTAAAGGATCTTCATAGCTGAAGTTAGGCTGTGAACTCAACGTCACTGTAGAGAAGAGATGCCGAGATAGAGAGGAGACTGAGAGTCTCTCTATTTATAGGATGCTGAGGTTTAGAATATGGACTGATCTGTTGAAATCTTGTTTTGATGCAAGTGATATTCATAAAGGGTGCGGCAATCTGTCAATTACAGTGATTGTTATTTATACAGCACCATAAAAATTCCTGCACAATTTTCAGGGAAATACAATTGACAAGTCCCTGCCTTGAGAAAGTTACAATATGAATATTTAAATCTGGCAAACATCTACTACCTGTCCAAAATAGTCCCACTGACTTCGGAAGAGGGCTGTAGTGCAGAGAGGAATTCCAGAACATAACTTTACCATGGAAATGATTGGTAGGGTGTGTGCATTTGTGTGTTCGCTTTAAACAATTTTTAATCAATATTTTATGTGTATATAGGGCATTTTCCTAATTTCATGTACAAATACCCATTACAAAGAGTTTTTAATTGTTTTTGACATGGGAAATAAACTTAATTGCATTGAAAATACTCTGTGACAAGAATGGACGGGTTTTTTGTTTTGTTTTGTTTTCTGTAAAGATAAACCGAAGAGTTTTACAGTTAGTGACTGGAGAAAATCATAATCCCCCTCTCCCCCCGAGTAGCAAACATCAGCTTCATTATAACAGTCTGAAGTAGAGACATAAAA
>NW_020712239.1:0-2175 GCF_002925995.2 Terrapene triunguis | reverse complement strand
ACACACACACACACACACACACACACACACACACACACACACACACAGTGTAAAATAGCTGGAAACTTGTAGACATTTCTTTTTTGTCAACTAAGCTTTAAAGTTCTAAGGATGCTGCCTGTCTGTGGAGAGCAGCCATTTTGGTTGTAGAGTTACTGCAGACTGGTAAAAAGAGGACACATCCCCCACACTCTCTCCTGGAGGCTTAATTTTTGTTCTTCCCTGTTCTTTTCTCTACTCTAACATGAAACAACAATGTAGAACGCAGGGGTGAGTCTGGCCTCAGCCCCTACCCGTATTATGATGCTCTGGCAAAATATAGGTGCTGTGAGAGAGTTTCCCCAATCCAAGGCCAACACAGTGCTGACCTAATTGGCTCTATGCTGCCCCCCTTGCAAGCACTGTCCTAAGGGTGGTACTGGAGATGATGCTGAGTGTTGTAAGGCCTCAGAGGGGCAAGCTCTGTAGCACCGAGCACTATGGATTCTCCATGCTGGGGACTGGTCATTGGCAGCCTGGGTAAGGCAGCTCTAAGTAAGAGAGGTCAATAAGGTTGTTCTAATATACACAAGGGCCAATCCAGCATTAAGACAATCCAGAATCAGGGCAACACAGAAGCCTGGGCAGTGCTTTGAGTGAGAAGCCTCCAAGGGAATTAAACAACAGCTGGGATATAGAAAGTAGGAGAACAAATATTTCTGTTCATACAATAATTTCTCCCTTGTGGAATCCTGAACTTACAATTCGTCTACAGCAAACACACCGAGGACCACAGCGTCGAATGACATTTCCGGGGCGACACATTCCACGACGGACGCACCTACCCCCCATCATTCTACATTGCCGTGAAAGTCTAGGAGGACAGCGATATCCTGCACAAAGAAAAAAGAATCTTGAATTTAATTTACACCGCAAGGTAAACAAGAGCTGTGATTGCAGGATGACAGACATTTCCCATTCACTGAGACCCAGCCAAGTCAGCCCAATTATCTTCCCGTACTCCATTTTATTTGATATTTAATAATACTTAAATGGCTGTAATTCTGTGCACATTCAATAGATAACTTTATCAGTGATGATTTCATGTTCTCTGCCAGGTCATTGATAAAAATGTAGAACAGTATAGGGCCAAGAACCAGTCCTTGAGGGACTCCACTAGATTGAATTTTGGGGATATTTTCACAGATCATAGTTCAGCCAACTCTGAATGGATTTTCATAGGCACATCATAATCACCTTCTTGATCTCAGGACGATTTCACAGCCAAATTTTGAGTATCTGCTGCTAACCCTGTAAACACTAGAGCTCTTTAGAACAAGATTTGGGAAGAAAACTGACACAAAATATTAGGCAATCTTAGTACATGCTCGCTAACATCCTTCTATAGTCTCCCTACATTTCATTAAAATCTTACCTTGCGCACTGATTTGCACCACCAAGAAGAGGACAGCAAAAAGAAGGTAAAGGATCTTCATAGCTGAAGTTAGGCTGTGAACTCAACGTCACTGTAGAGAAGAGATGCCGAGATAGAGAGGAGACTGAGAGTCTCTCTATTTATAGGATGCTGAGGATTAGAATATGGACTGATCTGTTGAAATCTTGTTTTGATGCAAGTGATATTCATAAAGGGTGCGGCAATCTGTCAATTACAGTGATTGTTATTTATACAGCACCATAAAAATTCCTGCACAATTTTCAGGGAAATACAATTGACAAGTCCCTGCCTTGAGAAAGTTACAATATGAATATTTAAATCTGGCAAACATCTACTACCTGTCCAAAATAGTCCCACTGACTTCAGAAGAGGGCTGTAGTGCAGAGAGGAATTCCAGAACATAACTTTACCATGGAAATGATTGGTAGGGTGTGTGCATTTGTGTGTTCGCTTTAAACAATTTTTAATCAATATTTTATGTGTATATAGGGCATTTTCCTAATTTCATGTACAAATACCCATTACAAAGAGTTTTTAATTGTTTTTGACATGAGAAATAAACTTAATTGCATTGAAAATACTCTGTGACAAGAATGGACGGGTTTTTTGTTTTGTTTTGTTTTCTGTAAAGATAAACCGAAGAGTTTTACAGTTAGTGACTGGAGAAAATCATAATCCCCACCTCCCCCCCAATAGCAAACATCAGCTTCATTATAACAGTCTGAAGTAGAGACATAAAA
>NW_020712238.1:424-1187 GCF_002925995.2 Terrapene triunguis | reverse complement strand
GGGGTAGAGGTGTATGTATATCATGAATGCATATGAAGTTATGAGAATTGTGTAGTATGGTTGTCATTGAAACTGGCTGTAAATTGGGGGAATCAGCCAGATATTAGCTCCCCAAAGGCAACAGCAAGGAAAGTAACTAACGCCTGGGCAAGGTGTCAAACAACCCATCAACAGCCATTGTCCAGCAAGGGAGCTACAATGCAATGACTCACCTGCATGAGGCCACACCAGGGGAATTGCTCAACCTTGCTTGGAGAGACTCAGTAATGCTAACCTGACCCTGAAGTGGTGGGGGTGGGCAAAGCCAAGAGGGAGGAAAGGACATGATAAAAGGAAGAGACATTTGCCATGCTTGTCCTCTCTCTCTTCCACCTACATCTACAGACACCACACCAAGCGACTGAAGCTCTGATCAAAGGGAAGAGCCTGGCTGAAGAGCAACCAGCCAGCTTGTGGTGAGAAACATCTAAGTTTGTAAGGTTTCAGACTAGCAGCCGTGTTAGTCTGTATCCGCAAAAAGAACAGAAGTACTTGTGGCACCTTAGAGACTAACAAATTTATTAGAGCATAAGCTTTCGTGGGCTACAACCCACTTCTTCGGATGCATATAGAGTGAAACATTGAGGAGATATATATACACACATACAGAGAGCATGAACAGGTGGGAGTTGTCTTACCAACTCTGAGAGGCCAATTAAGTAAGAGAAAAAAAACTTTTGAAGTGATAATCAAGATAGCCCAGTACAGACAGTTTGATAAGAAG
>NW_020712238.1:0-324 GCF_002925995.2 Terrapene triunguis | reverse complement strand
TGTCTTACCAACTCTGAGAGGCCAATTAAGTAAGAGAAAAAAAACTTTTGAAGTGATAATCAAGATAGTAGTAGTACTCTCACACTTGCTTCTTATCAAACTGTCTGTACTGGGCTATCTTGATTATCACTTCAAAAGTTTTTTTCTCTTACTTAATTGGCCTCTCAGAGTTGGTAAGACAACTCCCACCTGTTCATGCTCTCTGTATGTGTGTATATATATCTCCTCAATGTTTCACTCTATATGCATCCGAAGAAGTGGGTTGTAGCCCACGAAAGCTTATGCTCTAATAAATTTGTTAGTCTCTAAGGTGCCACAAGTACT
>NW_020712237.1:0-2209 GCF_002925995.2 Terrapene triunguis | reverse complement strand
GGTACATTTACAAGTTGAGAAAACAAAGTAAATCTAAGACGCCTTGCTGTCTTTTTACTTACTAGTTTGAAATAGGAGAGACTTGTTTAGAAAGATGGGGAGAACCTGGATTGATGTCTGGTCCCTCTCAGTCCCAAGAGCGAACCACCCCTTAAAACAAAGAGCACACACAAAAGCCTTTCCCCCCCCAAGATTTGAAAGTATCTTGTCTCCTTATTGGTCCTTGGGTCAGGTGTCAGCCAGGTTACCCGAGCTTCTTAACCCTTTACAGGTAAAAGGATTTGGAGTCTCTGTACACAGAGAGCTGTTACCCTTCCCTTTATAGTTATGACACGCCTCCCAAATCACAGATAGTGTTGGACATTCGGTTCCACACTGGCTGTGATTTCTTCCTGGAGTTCTAGGAGAAAACAGAGTTAATAAGACATACTACTGATTATATAAAAACTAACAATGTTTCATTCCAAGAACAATTGTTAACCAGTTAACTCTGGGAAACTTTCCCGGGAGAGTGCATCAGCCACTTTGTTAGAAGCTCCCGAAATGTGTTGTATTTCAAAATCAAAATCTTGGAGAGCTAGACTCCATCGAAGAAGTTTTTTGTTATTTCCCTTGGCGGTATGAAGCCACTGTAGCGCAGCATGGTCTGTTTGTAGTTGGAAACGCCGTCCCCAAACATATGGGCGTAGCTTTTCCAGCGCGTACACAATGGCGTAGCATTCCTTTTCGCTGATTGACCAGTGGCTTTCCCTCTCAGACAGTTTCTTGCTGAGAAACACGACAGGATGGAATTCTTGATCCGGTCCTTCCTGCATTAAAACTGCTCCCACGCCTCTCTCGGAAGCATCTGTGGTTACTAGGAACGGTTTGTCAAAGTCTGGGGCCCTTAGCACAGGGTCAGACATGAGTGTTGCCTTAAGCTGGTTAAAGGCCTTTTGACACTCATCAGTCCACTGAACTGCATTTGGCTGTTTCTTTCTGGTTAGGTCTGTCAGCGGGGCGGCGATTTGGCTGTAGTGTGGTACAAATCGCCTATAATATCCGGCCAAGCCTAAGAAGGATTGGACCTGTTTCTTTGACTTTGGAACCGGCCACTTTTGGATAGCATCCACTTTGGCCTGTAGGGGATTTATAGTTCCTTGACCCACCTGGTGCCCCAGGTACGTCACTCTGTTTTGGCCTATTTGACACTTTTTAGCCTTAACAGTTAGTCCTGCCTGTCGGATGCGCTCGAAGACTTTTCCCAGGTGCTCCAGGTGTTCTGTCCATGAATCAGAAAAAATGGCCACATCATCGAGGTAGGCAACTGCAGATTCTCCCAATCCCGCTAAGAGACCATCTACAAGTCTTTGGAAGGTGGCGGGTGCATTTCGCAACCCGAAAGGGAGTACATTGAATTCGTACACCCCTGCCTGGGTGACGAAGGCTGACCTTTCCTTAGCGGGTTCATCTAGTGGTACTTGCCAGTACCCTTTGGTTAAGTCTAAAGTAGAGATGAATTGGGCATGTCCCAATTTTTCCAATAGCTCATCTGTGCGTGGCATTGGATAGTTGTCAGGACGAGTTACAGCATTTAGCTTACGGTAGTCCACGCAAAAGCGTATTTCCCCATCTGGTTTGGGAACTAGAACCACTGGAGATGCCCATGCACTGTTAGAGGGGCGGATTATACCCATCTGTAGCATGTCCTGGATCTCCCTTTGTATAGCCGCTTGGGCATGAGGTGACTCCCGGTAGGGTGGGGTTCTAATTGGGTGAGCATTACCTGTGTCAATGGAGTGGTATGCCCGTTCGGTCCGTCCTGGAGTGGCTGAGAAAATCGGTGCAAAGCTTGTGCACAGCTCCTTGATCTGCTGTCGCTGCAGACGTCCCAGGGTCGTGGAGAGGTTCACCTCTTCCACGCCACCATTCCTTGTTCCTTCGTAGTAGACACCTTCAGGCCACTCCGCGTCATCTGTTTCCTGGGCTGTAAACTGGCAAACGTTTAATCCTCTGGAATAAAAGGGCTTAAGAGAATTAACATGGTATACCTTAGGCTTTATGTTGGAGGTGGGGGAGGCTATGAGATAGTTAACAGCTCCTAGGCGCTCCTGGACCGTGAATGGTCCTTCCCACGACGCTTCCAGTTCCATCTCTTTTTCTTTCAGCTCCATCTCTCTTTTATGGGCCTCCTGTTTGGCTTTTTCTTCTCTTTCATGGGCCTCCTGTT
>NW_020712236.1:0-1103 GCF_002925995.2 Terrapene triunguis | reverse complement strand
TGCACACTGGGGAGCGTCCCACCACGGCACCGAAATCCCTTTTCCCTCCACAGCTGTGCCACGCTTGCTAATTAGTCAACGGCGCACTTACCAGGGCCTTCCGTCCCGAAGACACTCGGGCGACTCAGCCCGGGCATAGGCGCAGACTCCGTGGGTGCTCTGGGGTTGGCCCCCCCATCCGCGTCTCCCCCTTCCCCCAGCACCTCCTGCCCACCCCTTCTCCTCCCTCCCGGCAGCTGTTCCATGGCATGCAGGAGGCACTGGGGCGGAGGGCGAGGAGCAGGGCAGGAAGAGGTGGGGGCGGAGTCGTGGGGGAAGGAGTGGAGAGGGGGCGGGGCTGAGCACCCCCTGGGAACCAAAAAGTCTGTGCCTGTGGCGCGGGGGTCTGGATGGCTCAGGTTGCCAGGAACAGGAGAAGGATCCTTCACCTAACGGGGAGCAGGTGGGTAGAACCCAGCCCAGGGGGTCCCTGCCCATCTGTTGGCTCTTTGGGAATTCCCAGTGCAATCTCTAGGCTACTAGGAACAGATTCATACCTTCCCCAGTGCAGGGATGCAGCTCTGTCTCTCCTGTCCTAGGGCTGCTGAGGGCCTATTCAGTCCCAAGGGCTACCCTAGCTTTGCTGTGGCCCCGTAGGCCTTGTAGTAGCTGCAGAATAGCATAGGAATTCCCCAGAACCCAGGGGCGGCTCCAGGCACCAGTGCAGCAAGCGTGTGCCAGGGGCAGCAAGCCGCGGGGGGCAGCCTGCCGGTCGCTGTGAGGGCGGCAGTCAGGCTGCGTTCGGCGGCATGCCTGCGGGAGGTCCGCCGGTCCCGTGGTTTCGGCGTCGGGGACGCTGAAGGCCCAGCACCGGCGGACCTCCCGCAGGCATGCCGCTGAATCTGCGTGACCAGCGGACCACCCGCAGGCATGCCGCCGAAAGCCGCCTGCCTGCCGTGCTTGGGGCGGCAAAAACCATAGAGCCGCCCCTGCCAGAACCCCCACTGCATGGAGGAGAAAGCAGGGGCCAGAGCCAGCTCTGCATCTGCTTCATCTGAGGTATTCCTCTGGGCCACCAGCAGGCCATAGAGCAGTGAAGAATTCCCATCCCTCTGGGGAAGGGC
>NW_020712235.1:0-1379 GCF_002925995.2 Terrapene triunguis | reverse complement strand
AGGCTAAACAAACCGAGCTCCTCGAGTCTCCTTTCATAGGAAAGGTTTTCCATTCCTCGGATCATCCTAGTGGCCCTTCTCTGTACCCGTTCCAGTTTGAGTTCATTCTTTTTAAACATAGGAGACCAGAACTGCACACAGTACTCCAAGTGAGGTCTCACCAGCGCCTTGTATAACGGAAGCAGCACCTCCCTGTCCCTACTAGAAATACCTCGCCTTATGCATCCCAAGATCGCATTAGCTTTTTTCACAGCCACGTCGCATTGCCGACTCATAGTCATCCTGCGATCAACCAGGACTCCGAGGTCCTTCTCCTCCTCTGTCACTTCTAACCTATGCGTCCCTAGCTTATAACTGAAATTCTTGTTAGTCATCCCTAAATGCATCACCTTACACTTCTCACTATTAAATCTCATCCTATTATTATTACTCCAATTAACAAGGTCATCCAAGTCTCCCTGCAGAATATCCCGATCCTTCTCCGAGTTGGCAATACCTCCCAACTTTGTGTCATCCGCAAACTTTATCAGCCCACTTCTACATTCGGTTCCGAGGTCAGTAATGAATAGATTAAATAAAATCGGACCCAAAACCGAACCTTGAGGAACCCCACTGGTGACCGCCCTCCAATCTGACAGTTCCCCTTTCAGTACTACCCGCTGCAGTCTCCCCTTTAACCAGTTCCTTATCCACCTCTGGATTTTCCTATCGATCCCCATCTTTTCCAATTTAACCAATAATTCTTCATGCGGTACCGTATCAAACGCTTTTCTAAAATCGAGGTATATTAGATCCACCGCATTTCCTTGACACACAGGAAAGAGCTGTTTACTTATATCCAGTAGAGGGCAGCACTACAAATGCACATTATAAAGTGCAGTTTTGAACATGCAATTATGAATCAAAAGAAACTGTGTTAAAAGTATTAAGGTTGCAAAGTCAAGCACTCAGAAGTTAGGAAATGCCAGAATTAAGGCTGCCTGTGAAACCTTAATTCAGTTGCCTTGAGCATATGCATCCAGGGACAGTCTTTCATTACAGGAATCGCCCTTACCTCTCATCCCAGCTGCCTGTCTGAACAGCACCGATGCCACCTGCGCCTGCACCCATCTAAGTCCAGCCCGGCGGCCAGCACAGCAACCGCAGCGGCCGGTGCGATCCGCTGCACGCCCGCCGCCAACAGGCGGAACCAGGCTTGCGTGGGGAGAGGGGAGCTTCCCGCGTGCAGTGACCCGAAAGCGTAGCCTGTTTGTAAGGCAGTTAACACCGAGCGGCCCCGGAATTCCCACCTCGCTCAGGCTGGAGCGAGCGCTTGTCAGCGAAAAGCCTGGTGTTCCCAGAGAGAAACGGCCTCTCGGAGAAAAAAGTACAGCAGCGGC
>NW_020712234.1:0-1230 GCF_002925995.2 Terrapene triunguis | reverse complement strand
GAATAACGGGGATGATGATAATAATACTTAACTGTTACTTCCCGTGGGAGTTTTAATTACTCACTTTTGGATAGAACTTTCAGATCCTGCGAGCTGATACTGTACAAGTATTTCAGTAAAAGAGGCCTGATTTTTCAGAAGAGTTAAGTACCTGTAACTTAGCAGACAACACCATTGAACATCTTGCTGAACTTGCCAGATTTGTATTCAGGAGCCTAACTTTGGGCACTCAGGTTTGAAAATTGACTTTAAATTTTTTGGTAGATCATGAAAATATTGCAAAATTAAAAACCTGAAATATCCCATTCAGTCTCTCCCTCTCCATTTGCCAAATCCAGGCCTGGTGTAACTAGGTGCAACTCTGAAGTGTTTTTTGGAGTTACACTTGCTTAAACCAGTTTTGAATTTTGCCCTTTCTTTTAGTTAATTTGGCACTACAATTCATGAGGTTCTGTCCTTATTTCATTAATGTCAATAGCAAAACTTACTCTGCTTCTCATCTAATCTAAATACATAAAGCCTGATTCAAAGCCTACAGAAGTCATTGGAAAGGCTCCCATTGACTTCAATGGGTTTTGGATCAGGTACTTTAGAGCATGACTCAGTGTGCTATCTGGGCCCATATCCATTTCAATAGGAACAGAGTTGGACCCATGTTTTCCAGGATCTGAGGCTGGATGTTTAAAACTACTAGCAACCTCACTTAGAAAAATCTACTAAAATAATTTCCTTTGGGTGAAATTCAGCCACATACAGTGCAGCTTAAGTACAGTAGTTCATAAACCTTGTGCTTGCTATCTCCACAGCGCTGGATTTCACCTTTGCACAACTATTTGCTTTGAATAAGAGAAAATAGCACTCACTTTAAAAATTGGCAGAGCTACCCAGGAGGTGTGAATACCAAACCAGTATTCTTGTGACTTATATTTGACTGAATTTGATTTAACCAAGCTTGCAAATTTTAGCACAAAAGGACTTTATTTGGAGACCTAGTTGATCTGTTCTCTTGAATAGCTTTTAAACTTTTGCTATTTCAGGGAAGAGCAGGGTTTAGTCAGAGAGGAAATCAACAGTTACATACTTTTAGATAGTGTTTAGCTCTTAATCTTGGTTCATATCACAGCTGGTCTGATGGGAACTGAGTTTCACTTCCTGTACAGACCTTTGTTGATCAGTGCACCTCTTTTTTTTTTTTTTTTTTTTTTTTTTTTTTTTTTTTTTTTTTTTTTT
>NW_020712233.1:0-5241 GCF_002925995.2 Terrapene triunguis | reverse complement strand
GTCTCTGTACACAGAGAGCTGTTACCCTTCCCTTTATAGTTATGACACGCCCCCCAAATCACAGATAGAGTTGGACGTTCGGTTCCACACTGGCTGTGATTTCTTCCTGGA
Source organism: Terrapene triunguis (assembly GCF_002925995.2). NCBI lineage: Eukaryota > Metazoa > Chordata > Testudines > Emydidae > Terrapene > Terrapene triunguis. The sequence continues at coordinate 5,130 of NW_020712233.1, read as the reverse complement.
GTTCTAGGAGAAAACAGAGTTAATAAGACACATGTATCTTTAGACATACTACTGATTATATAAAAACTAACAATATGTTTCATTCCAAGAACAATTGTTAACCAGTTAACTCTGGGAAACTTTCCCGGGAGAGTGCATCAGCCACTTTGTTAGAAGCTCCCGAAATGTGTTGTATTTCAAAATCAAAATCTTGGAGAGCTAAACTCCACCGAAGAAGTTTTTTGTTATTTCCCTTGGCGGTATGAAGCCACTGTAGCGCAGCATGATCTGTTTGTAGTTGGAAACGCCGTCCCCAAACATATGGGCGTAGCTTTTCCAGCGCGTACACAATGGCGTAGCATTCCTTTTCGCTGATTGACCAGTGGCTTTCCCTCTCAGACAGTTTTTTGCTGAGAAACACGACAGGATGGAATTCTTGATCCGGTCCTTCCTGCATTAAAACTGCTCCCACGCCTCGCTCGGACGCATCTGTGGTTACTAGGAACGGTTTGTCAAAGTCTGGGGCCCTTAGCACAGGGTCAGACATGAGTGTTGCCTTAAGCTGGTTAAAGGCCTTTTGACACTTATCAGTCCACTGAACTGCATTTGGCTGTTTCTTTCTGGTTAGGTCTGTCAGCGGGGCGGCGATTTGGCTGTAGTGTGGTACAAATCGCCTATAATATCCGGCCAAGCCTAAGAAGGATTGGACCTGTTTCTTGGACTTTGGAACCGGCCACTTTTGGATAGCATCCACTTTGGCCTCTAGGGGATTTATAGTTCCTTGACCCACCTGGTGCCCCAGGTACGTCACTCTGTTTTGGCCTATTTGACACTTTTTAGCCTTAACAGTTAGTCCTGCCTGTCGGATGCGCTCGAAGACTTTTTTCAGGTGCTCCAGGTGTTCTGTCCATGAATCAGAAAAAATGGCCACATCATCGAGGTAGGCAACTGCAGATTCTCCCAATCCCGCTAGGAGACCATCTACAAGTCTTTGGAAGGTGGCGGGTGCATTTCGCAACCCGAAAGGGAGTACATTGAATTCATACACCCCTGCCTGGGTGACGAAGGCGGACCTTTCCTTAGCGGGTTCATCTAGTGGTACTTGCCAGTACCCCTTGGTTAAGTCTAAAGTAGAGATGAATTGGGCATGTCCCAATTTCTCCAATAGCTCATCTGTGCGTGGCATTGGATAGTTGTCAGGACGAGTTTCCGCATTTAGCTTACGGTAGTCCACGCAAAAGCGTATTTCCCCATCTGGTTTGGGAACTAGAACCACTGGAGATGCCCATGCACTGGTAGAGGGGCGGATTATACCCATCTGTAGCATGTCCTGGATCTCCCTTTGTATAGCAGTTTGGGCATGAGGTGACTCCCGGTAGGGTGGGGTTCTAATTGGGTGAGCATTACCTGTGTCAATGGAGTGGTATGCCCGTTCGGTCCGTCCTGGAGTGGCTGAGAAAATCGGTGCAAAGCTTGTGCACAGCTCCTTGATCTGCTGTCGCTGCAGACGTCCCAGGGTCGTGGAGAGGTTCACCTCTTCCACGCCACCATTCCTTTTTCCTTCGTAGTAGACACCTGCAGGCCACTCCGCGTCATCTGTTTCCTGGGCTGTAAACTGGCAAATGTTTAATTCTCTGGAATAAAAGGGCTTAAGAGAATTAACATGGTATACCTTAGGCTTTATGTTGGAGGTGGGGGAGGCTATGAGATAGTTAACAGCTCCTAGGCGCTCCTGGACCGTGAATGGTCCTTCCCACGACGCTTCCATTTTATGGGCCTGGAGCGCCTTTAAGACCATGACTTGGTCTCCTACTTTGAAGGACCGTTCTCTGGAATGTTTATCATACCAGGCCTTTTGCTCTTCCTGAGCATCTTTTAGGTTTTCTTTAGCAAGGGCTAAAGAGTGTCGGAGGGTGTTTTGTAGGTTGCTTACAAAGTCTAGAATGTTAGTTCCTGGAGAAGGCGTAAACCCCTCCCATTGCTGCTTCACCAACTGTAATGGCCCCTTAACCTCGCGGCCATACACAAGTTCAAATGGTGAAAACCCTAAACTGGGATGTGGTACAGCCCTGTAGGCAAAAAGCAACTGCTGCAACACTAGGTCCCAATCATTGGAGTGTTCATTTACGAATTTACGTATCATGGCCCCCAAAGTTCCATTAAACCTCTCCACCAGACCATTGGTTTGATGGTGATGAGGGGTGGCAACCAAGTGATTCACCCCATGAGCTTCCCACAGGTTTTTCATGTTCCCTGCCAGGAAATTAGTTCCCGAATCTGTAAGGATGTCGGAGGGCCAACCTACCCTGGCAAAAATGTCTGCTAATGCCTGGCACACACTTTTAGCCTTGGTGTTGCTTAAGGGTACAGCTTCCGGCCATCGGGTAGCAAAATCCATGAAAGTCAGTACGTACTGCTTTCCTCTGGGTGTCTTCTTTGGGAAAGGACCCAGAATATCCACAGCTACTCGCTGAAATGGGACCTCAATTATGGGTAGTGGCTGGAGAGGGGCTTTAACCTGGTCTTGGGGCTTTCCCACTCGTTGGCACACCTCACAAGACCGGACATAATTAGCAACGTCCTTGCCCATTCCCTCCCAGTGGAAGGACTTCCCCAACCGGTCTTTGGTTCTGTTCACCCCAGAATGGCCACTGGGATGATCATGGGCTAAGCTCAAGAGCTTTACCCAATACTTAGTGGGAACTACCAACTGTCTTTGAGGATGCCAGTCTTCCTGGTGCCCACCAGAAAGAGTCTCCTTGTATAAAAGTCCTTTTTCTACAACAAACCAGGATCGGTTAGAAGAGCTGAGAGGCGGTGGGGTGCTCCGCGCCGCCGCCCAAGCTTTCTGAAGGCTGTCATCTGCTTCCTGCTCGGCCTGGAACTGTTCCCTTGATGCTGGAGACATCAGTTCCTCCTTGGACTGTGGACTGGGGCTTGGTCCCTCTGGAAGCGATGCAGGTGCTGGGGCTGTTTCCATTGACTGTGAACCGCTGTCCGCTGGTGCACTAGGTGGTATTTCAGGCTCTGGCTGAGCCTCTTGGGTAGGGTTATCTGCTGCTTCCGCCAGTTCAGGCTCGCTGGTGCCCTCTGGCATTGGAGTTGTAGACGGGTTTGCAAGCGCTGGACTCAGTGCTGGCAATGGTTCTGGTGCTGGTTGCGTTGCCAGTTCCGGTTCTGGGACTGGCTTTGACTGGGTCTCTGGGATTGGATCCACTACGGCTGTTGCAGTCGTTGGCAGGGGATCCGGTTTCACCACCTGTGTTTGGGTCTCCGGTAATACAGACGGGGCTCTGGTGGACGGCTCAGGAACAGGGATGGGGGTGAAAGCTTGCTTAGCCTGGCTGCGGGTGACTATTCCCATCCTCTTGGCTAGCTTCACATGGTTGGCCAAGTCTTCCCCCAGCAGCATGGGGATGGGATAATTGTCATAGACTGCAAAAGTCCACATTCCTGACCAGCCCTTGTACTGGACATGCAACTGGGCTGTAGGCAAGGTTACAGACTGTGACACGAAGGGTTGAATTGTCACTGTAGCCTCCGGGTTGATGAGTTTGGGGTCCACTAGGGATTGGTGGATAGTTGACACTTGTGCCCCAGTATCCCTCCAAGCGATAACCTTCTTTCCGCCCACTCTCAAGGTTTCCCTTCGCTCCGAGGGTATGAGAGAGGCATCTGGGTCTGGGGATCTTTGGTGTGACTGGGGTGTAATGAACTGTAATCGGTTGGGGTTCTTGGGGCAGTGAGCCTTTATGTGCCCCAGTTCATTACATTTAAAACATCGCCCTGCTAAGGTATCACCGGGGCGATGTTGGTTGGTGGAGACTGGTGGGGTGGGGTGAGAAGGCGTCTGGGGTTTCCCTTGGGAGGTGGGTGGGGCCTTGGGTTGTCCCCGGTGATAAGGTTTTGTTTCGGCTTGCCCCTTCTGATATTCGCTCCAACTGCTACTAGCTTTTTTCTTTTCTGTCACCTCCACCCATTTGGCTCCAATCTCCCCCGCCTCGGTTACAGTTTTGGGCTTCCTATCTAGGATGTACCTTTCTATTTCCTCAGGAACACCCTCTAAAAACTGCTCCATTTTTACTAGGGAAAGCAGATCTTCCAGAGATTTAACATTTGCTCCTGATACCCAGGCATCACAATTTTTGTCAATGTGGTAGGCATGCCGGGTAAATGACACATCTGGTTTCCACCTTAGGGCTCTGAACCGCCGACGGGCATGCTCGGGTGTTAGCCCCATTCTGAGTCTGGCCTTGTTTTTAAAAAGTTCATAACTGTTCATGTGTTCCTTAGGCATTTCAGCCGCCACCTCTGCTAAGGGTCCACTGAGCTGCGGTCTCAGCTCGACCATGTACTGGGGTGGAGGGATGCTGTATCCAAGGCAGGCCCTTTCAAAATTTTCTAAGAAGGCCTCAGTATCATCGCCTGCCTTGTAGGTAGGGAATTTCCTGGGATGGGAAGTGGTACCTGGAGAGGAGTTGTTAGGATGGTCTGATGCACCCTGCCTAGTCCTTGCTGCTTCCAGTTCCATCTCTTTTTCTTTCAGCTCCATCTCTCTTTTATGGGCCTCCTGTTTGGCTTTTTCTTCTCTTTCATGGGCCTCCTGTTTGGCTTTTTCTTCTCTTTTATGGGCCTCCTCTTCAGCTTCTTTCTCGAGTTTTTTAATTTCAAGCAGTCTCTGATGTTTTCTCTCATTTTCTTCTGCTTCTAGTCTGGCCAGTTCTATTTTGTTAGCTACTTCTTTGGTAGTCATTTTCCTGTTTTCTTGTGCTGGGTCACACCCTCTGCAGTTGACTGAAACTGGGATGTACTTAGCTCTGGCTGCTGCTGAGTTAACAGAGACTTTCTAACAAGCTACTCCCGAGGATGTAAAAAGAAAAAAAAACAATTCAGCCTGTAAATTACCTTTACCAGTTCAAAGTTTGCTCCCTTTGAACCCTTCTCTTAACAAAGCCCCTTGTTAAAAAAACTTAACACCTCTGCCTTCAGGCAAGAAGAGATAAGATATGCATCTACCTTCAGCTCTGCTTTCCAAGCAGCTAGAAGGAAAAAAAAATCTCTTACTGGCTTTTGGGTTAAAACGATCTCCACCGCTGTGCCACCATGTCAAGGCTGTATCCCCACTTTGAACTTTAGGGTACAAGAGTGGGG
>NW_020712232.1:0-1161 GCF_002925995.2 Terrapene triunguis | reverse complement strand
GGGCGCAGCGCAGGGCAGGAGGGATCCCGGGGGGCGCAGCGCAGGGCAGGAAGGGTCCCGGGGCACAGATCTCGCAGTGCCCGGCCGGCAGCTCCTTCCCGGGGCTTGCTGGCAGCGGCCACCTCCCGGGAGCTAAGCGCATTCCGGCGGCTCGGCGCTCCGGGCAGCCCCATGGCGCCCCCGGGCTGGTGAGGGGCCGGCGGCTCCGGCTCCCCCGGCCGAGGAGATGGCCCTGGAGCGGGCTCTGCTCGCCGCTCGCCAGGGGGACGTGGACACCCTGAAGTCCCTGCAAGCGGCGGGGCTGCTGCGGCCGGGGCTCCGGGACCCGCTGGGCGCCTCGCCCGCTCACCACGCCGCCCGGGCCGGCAAGCTCAACTGCCTGCGCTACCTGGTGGAGGAGGCGGCGCTGCGGGGCAATAGCCGGGCCCGCAACGGGGCCACCCCGGGCCACGACGCGGCGGCCACCGGCAACCTGGCCTGTCTCCAGTGGCTGCTGACCCAGGGAGGCTGCTGCGTTCAGGTGGGCACCGCGCGCGGCTCCCCTCCCCGGGCTCAGCCCGGCCTGGCGCAGGTCCCAGCCCCAGCCTGCCTCCAGGGTCCCCGGGGCCGCCTGCTGTGGGGGTGACTGGGGGCTGGGGCCTCTCGCCTGGCAGGGCCCAGCACCAGCTCCCCGCCTGCGCTGGGATGGGGCTGGGCTGGGCCCTCTCGCGGAGGACATGCGGGGCGAGCAGCACTCCAGTGCCGGGCAGTGCCCCTCTGGGCGGGCAGCCGCGCTGGGTACATGTCACCCAGGGCTTGGGACTGGCCTGGCGCTCTCGGATGGCCGCAGACAAGGCGAATGTAACAAAAGCTGGATTAAGGGGAGCAGGCCCTCTCCTGCCCTGAGCTTCTGCAGCTGCCCAGGCAGGCAGGGTGGAGACTGACCCAGCTGGGGCGTGTGTGTCTGGACACGGGATTGTTCACCTTTGTCTTTGAGGAATGGGGTCGCCTGTGTCGGAGAAGCTGGTTTCCACAAATGCAAGAGGCCTCTGGCAGGATGGTCCCTCGCTGGCTTCCCTGCCCCTCTCCCCCCGCCCCCCATCGGTAGCATCAAGGAGCTGTTTCCCCGGGGCCCGTCGTGTCCGCCTGAAGGAACACAGTTAGCTCCCTTGTGCGGGGCTT
>NW_020712231.1:0-1213 GCF_002925995.2 Terrapene triunguis | reverse complement strand
CGCAGGAGAGGTCGCGGGGGCGCAGGACAGAAGGGGTCCGGGGGGCGGAGCGCAGGGCAGGAGGGATCCCGGGGGGCGCAGCGCAGCGCAGGAGGGGTCCCGGGGCACAGATCTCGCAGTGCCCGGCCGGCAGCTCCTTCCCGGGGCTTGCTGGCAGCGGCCACCTCCCGGGAGCTAAGCGCATTCCGGCGGCTCGGCGCTCCGGGCAGCCCCATGGCGCCCCCGGGCTGGTGAGGGGCCGGCGGCTCCGGCTCCCCCGGCCGAGGAGATGGCCCTGGAGCGGGCTCTGCTCGCCGCTCGCCAGGGGGACGTGGACACCCTGAAGTCCCTGCAGGCGGCGGGGCTGCTGCGGCCGGGGCTCCGGGACCCGCTGGGCGCCTCGCCCGCTCACCACGCCGCCCGGGCCGGCAAGCTCAACTGCCTGCGCTACCTGGTGGAGGAGGCGGCGCTGCGGGGCAATAGCCGGGCCCGCAACGGGGCCACCCCGGGCCACGACGCGGCGGCCACCGGCAACCTGGCCTGTCTCCAGTGGCTGCTGACCCAGGGAGGCTGCTGCGTTCAGGTGGGCACCGCGCGCGGCTCCCCTCCCCGGGCTCAGCCCGGCCTGGCGCAGGTCCCAGCCCCAGCCCAGCCCTGCCTCCAGGGTCCCCGGGGCCGCCTGCTGTGGGGGTGACTGGGGGCTGGGGGCTCTCGCCTGGCAGGGCCCAGGACCAGCTCCCCGCCTGCGCTGGGATGGGGCTGGGCTGGGCCCTCTCGCGGAGGACATGGGGGGCGAGCAGCACTCCAGTGCCGGGCAGTGCCCCTCTGGGCGGGCAGCCGCGCTGGGTACATGTCACCCAGGGCTTGGGACTGGCCTGGAGCGCTCGGATGGCCGCAGACAAGGCGAATGTAACAAAAGCTGGATTAAGGGGAGCAGGCCCTCTCCTGCCCTGAGCTTCTGCAGCTGCCCAGGCAGGCAGGGTGGAGACTCACCCAGCTGGGGCATGTGTGTCTGGACACGGGATTGTTCACCTTTGTCTTTGAGGAATGAGGTCGCCTGTGTCGGAGAAGCTGGTTTCCACAAATGCAAGGGCCCTCGGGCGGGAGGCCCCCTGGCGGCCTCCCGGCCCCCCCCCCCCCCCCCCGCCCCCCATCGGTAGCATCAAGGAGCTGTTTCCCCGGGGCCTGTCGTGTCCGCCTGAAGGAACACAGTTAGCTCCCTTGTGCGGGGCTT
>NW_020712230.1:0-5758 GCF_002925995.2 Terrapene triunguis | reverse complement strand
ATTCACCACCAGATGTCAGGGTAGAGCTCATCCTGACTCTGCTTACATCCTCCCCCCAGCCAAGAATTTGTCGTCCCGACAAATCACACTCCCTATTATACCAACTCACTGGATCCCTCCAAAGGGCCTCAGATAGCCCACTCTAGCTTCCACAAGCCTGTGTGCTAAACATATTGGTTCCTCACTAGTCACCCCAGGTGCATCATAAGTCAACCGTTTTACTGGTCTTATTACCCTGTCTCGTCTATTGAGAATCTCTGTTGCCGTGGTAGGGGGGACAGCCTCTTGAACGATGGATGGAGAGGTTTCCTTTGAGGGCCCCTCAGCTATTGGCATAGGCCCCTGCAGTTCTAGTTCTAACAGTGGAGGGTCCAAGGTGCCCAGGACATCCTCCACCTGTATGTCTCCACTGTCCAATAACCTGTGTGTGTCATCACATGGGGGTCCCACCAGTGGCCCAGGGGTGTCAGGAATGGGCCTAAATACTTCTGCCATGGGGTTTAGGGCGGAAGAGGAGGAGCTCTCTTTTGATGCTGATCGAGACTGAGATCTTGTCTCCATCCCAGGATACACCATAGTTGTGTCTTCCTCCTCAGACTCACTCTCGCATGTGCTGCATAGGGGTAGGTTAGCTACAGGGGGCTGGCTGTCCATGTTGGAGGGCAGCTTTGGTCCAGCACCTTCGTTCCGCCCGGTTGCCCTGTTGTGGCCCCTCTCATACGGGGTGTCTACCAATTCCCCCACAGGGAGCAAAAGGTTTCTATGCACTGTCTTTGTCTGCCCTGGACCATCTTCAGGTTTGATCTTGTAGACCGGCAGGTCTCCTAGCTTTTCCATCACCAAGTAAGGTACTGCCTTCCATCTGTCAGCTATCTTGTGTTTGCCAGTAATACCCAAATTTCGCAGCAGGACTCTGTCCCCCGGCTGGAGTTCTTGCAGACGTACCCTAGCATCATATCGATGTTTGTTCCGGTCTGCGTTCTTCCGAGCCGCAGATGTAGCTAAGTGATAAGCATCCCGCAGCTTTTCTCTTAGCCGGGATACATATTGCTGATGAGTTTCATAGCTATCTCCATCCTCTGATACACCAAAGCACAGGTCTATGGGTAATCTTGGTTCTCGCCCAAACATTAAGAGATATGGGGTGACTCCTGTAGCATCATTCTTTGTGGCATTGTAGGCGTGCACCAGAAATGCGACATGTTGGCTCCAGGTTGCCTTCTGCTCTGGCCGCAAAGTCCCCAACATATCTAATAGGGTTCGGTTGAACCTCTCTGGCTGTGGATCACCTTGAGGGTGATAAGGCGTTGTCCTAGACTTTTTAATTCCTGCTATCCTCAGCACCTCCTTCAGAAGGTGACTCTCAAAGTCCCGCCCCTGATCCGAGTGTATCCGGGCTGGAAATCCATAAACTGAGAAATATTTCTCCCACAGTACTCGAGCAACAGTGGTGGCCCTCTGATCACGTGTGGGATATGCCTGCGCATATCGCGTATAATGGTCAGTCACTACTAGAATGTTCCCAATATTTCTCTTGTCTACTTCTAAAGACAAGAAATCAATGCATACCAGCTCCAGAGGTTTGTTGCTGGTGATGTTCTTCAGATATGCAGCCCGCGTGGGCAGAGTTTTCCTTTTAACACATCGAGCGCAGGTCTCACATTTCCTGCGAACATCTTCAGCCATCCGAGGCCAATAGAACCTACTACGAAGAAGTTCCAGGGTCCTCTCCATCCCTAAATGTCCAAAGTCATCATGCAGGGCCCTCATGGCCAGGGCTCTGTACTCTTTTGGCAGCACTAGCTGTGCTCGTTGCTTTTGTAAAGGGTCTGTGGTCACTCGGTGTAGCACTCCCTGAATCAGTTTCAGTTTGGTCCATTCTCTCAATAGTAGTTTACCCTCCGGGTTAGGTGGGACAACCACAGCTGGGCTTCGCCCCTCCCTTTTGGCAAGTAGTGTATCACGAATGTCAATATCTTGCAGCTGGGCTTCCTGCCAGTCAGCCGCATTGAGCATGGGCAAAGGAGATTGGTCCAACGCAATATAGTTCACTGAAGCAGAAGGCACGCATTCAGGGGGCAGGCCCAAAGCTTCTGCAGCACATCCATGAAGACTCTCATGGGACTCTGGCTCCCGGCGACTCACACTGCAAATAGCCCTCACTCCATCTGTGGGTATCACAGCAACTCCTGGTGCCTGTGGACGCCTGGACAATGCATCTGCATCTACATTGCTTCTCCCTGATCGGTATTGAATGCTGAAGTCATAGCTAGCCAAAGCGGCCACCCATCTTTGCCCTGTAGCATCCAGCTTAGCACTTGTTAACACATAGGTCAGTGGGTTGTTGTCTGTCCACACCTGGAACTGAGCACCATATAAGTAGTCTCGAAATTTCTCAGTGATGGCCCATTTCAAGGCCAAGAACTCCAGCTTGTGGGTGGGATAGCGAGTTTCACTATCAGACAGTCCTCGGCTGGCAAAGGCTACAGGTTTACGTTTTCCTTCCAGTTCCTGGTACAGTACTGCTCCCAGACCCTCCAAACTGGCATCAGTATGCAGGATAAATGGTTTGCTTGGGTCAGCAAAGACTAAGACTGGAGCATGAGTTAGGCAAGTAATGATTTCTCGAAAAGCCCTTTCACATCTCTCATCCCACCGTGGCCCAAATGGTTCGAAGGGGCCATAGTGTCTCTGCACAGGAGGCTTTGGGGACCTCCCCTTATTCTTGGTCTTAGATTTGTTCCTGCTGGACTGGTATCCCCTGGTAAGATCATTCAGAGGTTTTACAATCGTAGCATAGTTTTTCACAAATCTGCGGTAGTAGCCACTAAACCCAAGAAAGGTCTTGAGTTCTCTGTAGTTACTTGGACATGGCCATGTAGTGAGCGCTTCTATTTTATCAGGATCAGTACTCACACCCTCTTGGGACACGATGTGACCCACATACTTCACTGAGGTCCTGCAGAACTGGCATTTGTCAATTGAAAGCTTCAAACCATAATCCTCTAACCTATCAAGCACTTTAAGAAGTCTTTCTTCGTGCTCCTCCAAGGTTCTTCCAAACACAATCAGGTCATCCAAATAAACTAACACTTGCAGTAAATTCATGTCTCCCACAACTTTCTCCATAAGACGTTGAAATGTGGCAGGTGCTCCAGAAATCCCTTGGGGCATGCGTTCAAACTGATAAAACCCTAATGGGCAGATGAAGGCTGTCTTCTCCTTATCTTCTTCACCCAGAGGGATCTGGTAGTATCCACTCCGAAGATCCAACACAGAGAACCACTGGCTTCCTAGCAAACAGTCTAAGGCATCTTGGACTCGGGGCATTGTGTACTGGTCAACCACAGTACGGCGGTTTAGGGTGCGGTAGTCAATACACATCCGGATTTTCCCATTCTTTTTACGGACCACCACAATGGGTGAGGCGTATGGGCTGCGGGACTCTGTAATGATGCCATTCGCAGCCAGCTCCTGAAGATGTTGTCGCACATCTTCCATCTCGGAGAGGGCAATCCTCCTAGATCTCTCCCTGAAAGGTCGAGAGTCATGTAGTCTGATGTTGTGCTCTACTCCTTTTGCACATCCCACATCCCACTCATGCAATGAGAACACCTTGGATCTTTCACAAAGTTTCCTCCTCAGGCGATCTTTCCACTCCTCGGACAACGGTGAATCTCCAAAGTCAAACTTTGCTGGGTCTATTGTGGGAACTTGAGTCTCACACTGGGGTTTTACAATTGATTCAGGCTCGAAGAGGTCTGCTATCTTTTGTCCTTGCTTCACAACAACATCTCGACTTGTTTCATTAGCAATCAGTATAGTCACCTTTTCCTGGGCTTCAGCAGGTAGGGTTATGACTCCACTGGGGACCAGCACTCCTTCCGGGAGCTCTCCTTCAACTGGCTGCTCTACCATTGCTAATGCCCCTTTACTGCCTTTCAGCCGGGTACTCATGACAAGCACTTCCTGCTCTGTCCTTGCAGGCACTACTAAGGGGGTTGTGCCCATGTACTTCAGCGCCCCAATGGGTAGCTCAGATGTCTCCTTTTTAGCACCCTCAATCTTCCTATAGGCTTCAGCACAAAGCGTATGGATCATCAGGGTATTCAGGTACTGGTCCCCAGCCCGTCGTCTGCAGTAATCCGCGAGCACCTTGAAGAGACTGGAGTTGGTCCCTATCAGCACAGACACATCCGAGGTCCCTTTAGGGTCAGGGCATATTAATGCAGCTGTGTCCACCTCTTCTCTTACCCCAGCAACCTCCTCTGGGAATTCCAGGTGCACTATGACATACCCTTGGTAGGGGTATTCATCCATGCTGAGGCCACACAGACCAACGCCAGTCAGTGGCTGTATAGGCAGGTGCCTAAGCATCTGTTGGTAGAATGACTGAAATATAATAGTCACTTGAGATCCAGTGTCAAGCACGGCTTTACACTCCGCCCCTTCAATCTTCACCATGACCTCTGCTCGAGGCCCTATCAGTCCTGCGGGGATCCCAGCTGGACGGTCGTTTCTGGGGGAATCTTCAACTCCTGCAGGCCTGGGTGGTCCCCGTCCCCGGACTCTCTGGCAGCTACCGGATCTCTCCCAACTGATCCTCAGCTTTCCATACACTAAGGAGGGGTTTTCTTCATTATGGCACTTGGCAGCACTGTGTCCGTCCTGACCACATCGGTAGCAGAAGAATTGTCCTTTCCCCCTTCGCCCAGGTGGGATGGTGGCTCTAAATGCTGACTTCTCCATCGCCACAGTCAGAGGCGCCTCATTCCTGGAAATCTTAGCTCGGTCAATGGTGCTTTGCAGTTCAGCTATCCGTTCTGTCAGGACCTGCATTTGTTGGGCAAGTTCCTCTGTGGTGCTCACCATCAGTACACTGGCCGTTTGCAGTGGTGTTGTGCCGGCTGGCTCCAATGTTTGGGCTTCCCAAAACTCGCTGGCAGCCTGCCTTTCTTCCTCTTCTCTGACCTCCTTTATCAGCTGGGAATAACTTGGGGGATGTTCCCGTCGTTCTCTTAGCCGGAGATGGAGTAGAATCGGGTTCTGATACTGAGCTCCTCTTACAATTTGAGCCAGTCTGGTCCGATCCATCTGTTCAGCAGTCACTGCTCCCCTCATGACAGCTCTCTGAAGCAGTCTCTCCAGCCTCTGTATATAGGCTGAAATCTTCTCGCCAATTTGCTGTCGGGAATTAAGGAACTTACAGTAACTGTCTTCAGGGCCCTCTACGCTCCCAAAGGTATGATCCAGGGCCTCTAGGCAGTCCTTCACACTGACCCCAGGGTCAATGAGCTTCAGGGTGCGAATCACATCTAATGCTGGGCCACTGAGGCTCTCTATTAGACATCTTCGCTTTTCTGCATCAGGTACGGCCCACTCCTGCAGCATTTCAGTGGTATGCTCCAACCAGGGTTCGAACTCCTCTGCCCCAGCAAATAATCTTAACTCACGACAAGAGTTTAACATAGCCTGGGACAGCACAACCTTTTCCAATATTTGCCCCAGTGCTTTTGCCCAATCATTGGCTGAGGCTGCGGCCCCTGAGCTAGAGGCTGCAGGGCCGGGGCCCAACAAACCTGACATATTAGCCATTATACAAACAGTAATTTCCTCAAAATATAACCACAATTGTTTCCCAATGCAGTAGAACACTCAACAGGTGCTTGCGAGGGGTACTGACCCAGGGATCCCGGACGAGCCCCCAAAAATGTAACCCTTCTGCCCATCTAAGTTGGCAGCAACAAGGGCCGGGTTC
>NW_020712229.1:0-1364 GCF_002925995.2 Terrapene triunguis | reverse complement strand
TGTAACCCTTCTGCCCATCTAAGTTGGCAGCAACAAGGGCCGGGTTCTGTATCTAGGGGTTCCGTTTCAATAACACAATGCAAAACCGGCTCGAGCCCCCACCCAGTGACCTGGGACAATTACATACCACCCCCCTGGGTTCCTCTAAGAGGCAATACTTCCCCTCTCGCAAGCACGGAGTCTGAGTGTAGCAGAAAATATTTAATAACATGAGGTAAACGACATTAGCATAAAATTGGAAAAAACACCACAAACAGGATTCATAACACAAACCATGAGCAAAAACCCACCCCAGCAAATTGGGCTGTGTCCTTTCCCTTTGGTTCTTGAATCCAGCAACCCAAAAATCACCCAGAGTCCCCAAAGTCCAACATCCCCAAAGTCTCTTGGGTCCAGCAACCCCCAAAGTCCCAAAAGTCCAACAACCCCCAAAGTCTCTGTCCCTGGTCAGTGCAGCCCCAGAGTAAAAAAGGGGGGGGGGCACACAGGGTGTTAAGGGGCACCTTACGTGATCCAAGGCTGGCCAGCCGTCTGTTTCTCCGTGGGGGTTCCGCCGCAGCCTTTACCACGAGCCAGTCCACTTTCTGCCGTCCCACGAACTGCTCCGCTCTACAAGCTGCTCCGCTCCGCTCCGCTCACCGACCTGTGAGCCGTTCCAGCCGTCCCCGCAAACAGCTCCGCTCGCCGTTCCTTGGGCCCCTCCAACCAGCCCCGCAAGGCTCCATGCCGCTCGCTGCTCCTCCAGTCGTCCCCACAAATTGCTCCGCCAGCTGCTGAGCAATATAGCTTCAGGCTCCCCCACTAGTTAACACAGCACTCAGTGATCTCAGCTCTTAGTATAGTAGGGGAGCCCCAGTGCTGGTGCACCATTGGCCCAAAGTGAATTCAGCTCAGCAGCCTGTAACTAGACTCCTAAGGGAATCAAAGTTAGCTCTGACATTCAACAGTGGAGAGAGGAGGTGGTGCAATTGGTGCTTCAAACCCTCAGAGGGGGGCCCATACCATCAGGTACAAATACCTGTCCCCATCCTCTCTCAATTCACTGGGTTTTGTAACCCATGCCCCTTGACAAGCAAATGCTACTTAGATAATGGTGAAGGATTCACTCAGTCCTTCTGTCATACAACCGTTCCACTGGCCTTGATTCACAGAATCAGGGTAACAAAACTTTATTCTTCCTGCCCCAATAACAGAGAAACTGGGGATCCCACACCAGCCAAAGTAACCACTTTCGGTTGCTGTGGGCTCATGCTATGCGTGTGGGTGGGCCTATGCAAACAAGATCCGCCCCTGGAGTTCTTTTCCACACTCGCCATAATTCACCACCAGATGTCAGGGTAGAGCTCATCCTGACTCTGCTTACA
>NW_020712228.1:0-1226 GCF_002925995.2 Terrapene triunguis | reverse complement strand
TAAGATGAGGCCTTATGTAAGGCCCCCTGGTGGTTATATAAGATAAGGTCTTATGTAAGGAACATCTGAACCAATCGGTGTGGGGCTATACATGTGATAAACACATGATTCTCCTTCTTGTCCAATCGGTAGATGTGTGATTATAGCCTAATTGTGTTATGTAATGTTAAGAAAGACTATAAAAGAAAGCTTGTAATAAACAGAGTCAGCTTGCAACCACATTGGTCGTGTGCTTTATCCGCTCCCCACAAATGGTGACCCCGACGTGATTCGGCTTGGACATCAAGGCAGCCGATTAAAGCCTAAAAAAGAAAAGGAAGGTACTGAAGATGAAAATGAGGAAACTTCCAAAAGCAATAATGCAAAGAGGAAAAAGAAGAAGAAAAAGCATGAGAGGAATAATACAGCTTGGGTGGAAATAAATGGAAATGGTAATCATAATGAAGAAGAAAAACAAACACATATAAAGAAACAAAAGCGTAAACATGCAGAAGAACCTTACACCAGAACAAAAAGAATGAAATATATAAAAACATCTGCAGCCACAGAAACTAAAAAAAGTGAGGATGCAGCCATGGAAACTAAAGAAATTGGGGATGCAAATAAAGACTGTCCAAATTCTCCTATCACGTATGCAAACATAGCCGACTGAAGCGTTCAGTGAGAAAAGGCGGAGGTGGCAGCCACGGCAGGAGGTACCGGAGGATACCGGCTCCTGGTCGTCCAAGAGAGACGTTCGTGAGCTCACAGGTGAGCGGCTGCATTCCATAAAATGGGCTCTGCTTTGTCTGCAAAAGAGGAGTCGCCTTGTGTGTTGTCGGTGGGAGCCCGAGAGTTCTTTGGGGTGAGGACACTATCATACCACTCATCCCCAGTGCACCCGAAGTTGATCCTAGTCCACCCTGCGACATGCTTTGAACAATATCCCGGGCGGCTCGGGCCCCCCGGACCCCGTAAGGCGTTGGCACAGACTTATTAGGGAAGCCCATATAGATGGGGAATTTGCGCCCGAGGCTTATCCAGTAGTAGCACCGGACCTGCACTTATTGTTTGTCACAGCCTAGACACCTGATAATACTGTACTTCCTTATTTAAGAAAAAGGGGGGAGGTGTGGGGATGTAAAGTTCCATGAGAGGGTAAGGGTTACGATGGGACACTTGCCTGGCAATAAATCATGACCTTATGTAAGGCCCCCTGGTGGTTATATAAGATGAGGCCTTATGTA
>NW_020712227.1:0-1948 GCF_002925995.2 Terrapene triunguis | reverse complement strand
CACCCCCCAGTCCAGAGCCCCCTCTCACACCCCAAATCCCTGGATGCCAAATCCCTCATCCCTGGCCCCACACCAGAGCCCGCATCCCCAGCCAGAACCCTCACCCCCCCTCATCCCCCACACACCAACCCCCTGCCCCAGCCCAGAGCTCCCTCTTGCACCCCAAATCCCTCATCCCTGGTCCCACACCACAGCCTGCACCTCCAACAAGGGGGAAGGAACATGAGCCAAAATAGGGAAAGAACGGGTTAAAGAATACTTAGATAAGTTAGATGTATTCAGGTCAGCAGGGAGTGATGAAATTCACACTAGGGTACTTACAGAAGTAGCTAGAGCAATCTCAGAACCATTAGCAATTATTTTTGAGAACTCATGGAAGACAGGTGAGTTCCAGAGGACTGGAAAAGAACAAGCATAGTACCTATCTTTGAAAATGGGAACAAAGAGGACTCGGGGAATTATAACCAATCAGATCTAACTTTGATATCTGGAAAGATAGTGGAACAAATTATTAAACAACCAATTTGTAAGCACCTAGAGGATCATAGGGTAATAAGTAACAGTTGACATAGATTTGACAAGAACAAATCATGCCAAACCATTCTAATTTCCTTCTTTGACAAGGTTATTGGCGTAGTGGATGGGAAGCAGTAGTTGTGATATATCTTGATTTTAATAAGACTTTAGCCACAGTCACATATAACATTCTCATAAGCAAACTAGGGAAATTTGGTCTAGATGAAATTACTGTAAAATGTGTGCAAAACTGGGTGAAAAACTGTACTCAAAGAGTAGTTCTCAATGGTTTCTTGTCAGACTGGGTCTGGCCTGGGTCCAGTACTATTCAATATTTTCATTAATGACTTGGATAATGGAGTGGAAAGTATGGTTATAAAATTTACAAATGACACCAAACTGGGAGGGTTTGAAAGCAATTTAGAGGACAGGTTTAGAATTCAAAAGGACATTGATAAATTGAAGAATTGGTCTGAAATCCACAAGATGAAATTCAATAAATACACGTGCAAAGTACTTAGAAAGGAAAATTCAAATGTACAAATACAAAATGGGGAATAACTGGCAAGTAGTACACAGATAAGGATCTAGGGATTATAGTGGATCACAGATTGAACATGAGAGAACAATGTGATGCAATTACAAACAAAGGCAAATATCATTCTGGGGTGTATTCACAGGAGTGTTTTATATACAACACCGGAGGTAATTGTTCCACTCTGCTTGGCCCTGGTGAGGGCTCAGCTGGTGTATGATGTCCAGTTTTGGGCACCACGCTTTAAGAAAGATGTGGACAAATTGGAGAGAGTCCAGGAGAGAGCAACAAAGATGAAAGATTTAGAAAACATGACTTCTGAGGAAGGGTTAAAAAACTGAACATGTTTAGTCTTGAGAAAGCAGACTGAGTAGGGCCCTGATCAGAGTCTTCAAGTTATGGCTATTATAAAGAGGATGGTGATCAGCTATTCTCACTGTCCACTGATGGTAGGACAAGAAGTAATCAACTTACTATGCAGCAAGGGAGATTTAGATTAGATATTAGGAAAAAACTTTCTAACTACAAGGCTCATTAAGTATTGGAATAAGTTACTAAGGGAGGTTGTGGAATCCCTGTCACTGGAGGTTTTTAAGAAAAGGTTAGATAAACATCTGTCAGGGATGTTCTAGGTATACTTGAGGGCTTCTCCTGGTGGCAAACAGTGCACGGCAAGCTGTGGTCTAAATCTACAATGCTGTTAGGGTTCCCTTCACACTCTGAACACTGGGGTACAGATGTGGGGACCCGCATGAAAGACCCCCTAAGCTTATTTCTACAAGCTTAGATTAAAAACTTCCCCAAGGCACAAATCCTTTTCTTGTCCTTGGACGATATTGCTGCCACCACTAAGTGATTTAGATAAATATTCAGGAAAAGGACCACTTGAAGTTCCTA
>NW_020712226.1:0-1661 GCF_002925995.2 Terrapene triunguis | reverse complement strand
GAGAGGGGACATTGGTGAGGGAGTTTCTGTGATTTAAAGGAAGAATACAATTTAAATAAAAGAGTATAGCAGAACTAATTGGACATTTAGGAGTAAAAATCGACACAGAAATAGTGGGGAGTAGTCTGGACACAAAATCTTTGATGATAGGGAGACTGGTGGCATGATTTCTCCCCATCTATCAGTAGGACTGGAAGGAGAGGTAGGGTTGGCCTTGGAGAATTGCAGAGCCAACTAGTAGACACAGGCCAACTCGTAGACACAGGGAACATGGAATGGGATTTCTTCAGTAAAGATTTTTGGGGAATGAAAACTCTAACTAAATCTTGAGGCTAATTGAGATTCTTGTATTGATATGGAAAGGTTATATGTGTCCCTTTTCTAAAACTGGCCTGTTTTATTTCATTTTGTCCCTGTCAGTACATTACAGATTCCCTCTTGGATTTCTGAAGCTTCTAATTATAAAACCATGAATTCCCAGATAACATTTAATAGAGGAGAATATAGTACATGTTAGCTGAGTCATTATGGTGTGTGTTTATCACGTTGTTATTCAGCTCGACACCTGGTGATGCTCAGACAGGAACACACAGAGCATGCAATTAATGTAACAGATTGCTGACTAGCCCTGCCTGGCTGGTCACATTCCAAATCAAAAGTCCTATGATTAACTTCAAGTATTAAAGCAAGTGGGGTTATCTCTTCTAGTTAAAAGCACTGTCTGATCCTGAAGAAGCATGGGGGGAAAGTACTGTACTGGTACTTTGAAATAGTATTGTAATTCAGTTATCACAGATGTTTGACAGAGGTGAAGGCAGGGGTATTTGAAAATCCCAGCCATTGCAGTTCATATTTAATATATTTCAGACAAATTCAAACTAGTATAAATTCAGCACCACTGAAGCTGCCTGAATTGTGTCCTCTGTGGCATTTCTGCTATCTTGGGCTGAAATCTTTTCTGAGGACAGGCATGGAGTTTTACCGCCAACTTCAGAATAGCACATGCATTTAGAGAAAAATCGGAAAGGCTAAGGCACAAAATGAGTTATATCTAGCAAGAGACATTGAAGGAAATAAGAAGAGGTAATATAATTACACTAGGAGCAAGAGAAAGATGAAGGCAGATGTAGGCCCACTACTTAGCAGGGAAGGAGAGCTAATAACAGAGTAGACAACACCAAGAAGGCTGAGGTGAAGGGTTGCCAGGTGTCCGATTTTCGACTGGAATTCCCAGTCAAAAAGGGACCCTGGTGGTGGTCATTAAAAGTCTGGGTGGTGGCGCAGTGGGGCTAAGGCAGGCTCCCTGGCTGCTGTGGCTCCACGCGGCTCCCGGAAGCAGTCCACTCCAGCCCCAGCCCCTTCCTGCACCCCAAATCCCTCATCCCCAGTCCATACCAGACCCCACACCTGTGGGGCTTCAAGCGGAGCGGATAAAGCACACGACCAATGTGGTTGCAAGCTGAATCTGAATCTGTTTATTACAAGCTTTCTTTTATAGTCTTTCTCAACATTACATAACACAATTAGGCTATAATCACACATCTACCGATTGGACAAGAAGGAGAATCATGTGTTTATCACATGTATAGCCCCACACCGATTGGTTCAACTGTTCCTTACATAAGGCCATGATTTATTACCTTGTTTACCTCATCTTATAT
>NW_020712225.1:0-1400 GCF_002925995.2 Terrapene triunguis | reverse complement strand
GAGAGGGGACATTGGTGAGGGAGTTTCTGTGATTTAAAGGAAGAATATAATTTAAATAAAAGAGGAGTATAGCAGAACTAATTGGACATTTAGGAGTAAAAATCGACACAGAAATAGTGGGGAGTAGTCTGGCCACAAAATCTTTGATGATAGGGAGATTGGTGGCATGATTTCTCCCCATCTATCAGTAGGACTGGAAGGAGAGGTAGGGTTGGCCTAGGAGAATTGCAGAGCCAACTAGTAGACACAGGCCAACTCGTAGACACAGGGAACATGGAATGGGATTTCTTCAGTAAAGATTTTTGGGGAATGAAAACTCTAACTAAATCTTGAGGCTAATTGAGATTCTTGTATTGATATGGAAAGGTTATATGTGTCCCTTTTCTAAAACTGGCCTGTTTTATTTCATTTTGTCCCTGTCAGTACATTACAGATTCCCTCTTGGATTTCTGAAGCTTCTAATTATAAAACCATGAATTCCCAGATAACATTTAATAGAGGAGAATATAGTACATGTTAGCTGAGTCATTATGGTGTGTGTTTATCACGTTGTTATTCAACTCGACACCTGGTGATGCTCAGACAGGAACACACAGAGCATGCAATTAATGTAACAGATTGCTGACTAGCCCTGCCTGGCTGGTCACATTCCAAATCAAAAGTCCTATGATTAACTTCAAGTATTAAAGCAAGTGGGGTTATCTCTTCTAGTTAAAAGCACTGTCTGATCCTGAAGAAGCATGGTGGGAAAGTACTGTACTGGTACTTTGAAATAGTATTGTAATTCAGTTATCACAGATGTTTGACAGAGGTGAAGGCAGGGGTATTTGAAAATCCCAGCCATTGCAGTTCATATTTAATATATTTCAGACAAATTCAAACTAGTATAAATTCAGCACCACTGAAGCTGCCTGAATTGTGTCCTCTGTGGCATTTCTGCTATCTTGGGCTGAAATCTTTTCTGAGGGCAGGCATGGAGTTTTACCGCCAACTTCAGAATAGCACATGCATTTAGAGAAAAATCGGAAAGGCTAAGGCACAAAATGAGTTATATCTAGCAAGAGACATTGAAGGAAATAAGAAGAGGTACTATAATTACACTAGGAGCAAGAGAAAGATGAAGGCAGATGTAGGCCCACTACTTAGCAGGGAAGGAGAGCTAATAACAGAGTAGACAACACCAAGAAGGCTGAGGTGAAGGGTTGCCAGGCGTCCGATTTTCGACTGGAATGCCCAGTCAAAAAGGGACCCTGGTGGTGGTCATTAAAAGTCTGGGTGGTGGCGCAGTGGAGCTAAGGCAGGCTTCCTGGCTGCTGTGGCTCCACGTGGCTCCCGGAAGCAGTCCGCCCCAGCCCCTTCCTGCACCCCAAATCCCTCATCCCCAGTCCATACCAGACCCC
>NW_020712224.1:0-1909 GCF_002925995.2 Terrapene triunguis | reverse complement strand
CCCTTCCTGCACCCCAAATCCCTCATCCCCAGTCCATACCAGACCCCCCCCCCCCCAGCCCGCGCCCCCCCTCAGCCCCCACACACCAACCCCCTGCCCCAGCCCAGAGCCCCCTCTTTCACACCAAATCCCTCATCCCTGGTCCCACACCACAGCCTGCACCCCCAACAAGGGGGAAGGAACATGAGCCAAAATAGGGAAAGAACGAGTTAAAGAATACTTAGATAAGTTAGATGTATTCAAGTCAGCAGGGAGTGATGAAATTCACACTAGGGTACTTACAGAAGTAGCTAGAGCAATCTCAGAACCATTAGCAATTATTTTTGAGAACTCATGGAAGACAGGTGAGTTCCAGAGGACTGGAAAAGAGCAAGCATAGTACCTATCTTTGAAAATGGGAACAAAGAGGACTCGGGGAATTATAACCAATCAGATCTAACTTTGATATCTGGAAAGATAGTGGAACAAATTATTAAACAACCAATTTGTAAGCACCTAGAGGATCATAGGGTAATAAGTAACAGTTGACATAGATTTGACAAGAACAAATCATGCCAAACCATTCTAATTTCCTTCTTTGACAGGGTTATTGGCCTAGTGGATGGGAAGCAGTAGTTGTGATATATCTTGATTTTAATAAGACTTTAGCCACAGTCCCATATAACATTCTCATAAGCAAACTAGGGAAATTTGGTCTAGATGAAATTACTGTAAAATGCGTGCAAAACTGGGTGAAAAACTGTACTCAAAGAGTAGTTCTCAATGGTTTCTTGTCAGACTGGGTCTGGCCTGGGTCCAGTACTATTCAATATTTTCATTAATGACTTGGATAATGGAGTGGAGAGTATGGTTATAAAATTTACAAATGACACCAAACTGGGAGGGTTTGAAAGCAATTTAGAGAACAGGTTTAGAATTCAAAAGGACATTGATAAATTGAAGAATTGGTCTGAAATCCACAAGATGAAATTCAATAAATACAAGTGCAAAGTACTTAGAAAAGAAAATTCAAATGTACAAATACAAAATGGGGAATAACTGGCAAGTAGTACACAGATAAGGATCTAGGGATTATAGTGGATCACAGATTGAACATGAGAGAACAATGTGATGCAATTACAAACAAAGGCAAATATCATTCTGGGGTGTATTCACAGAAGTGTCTTATATACAACACCGGAGGTAATTGTTCCACTCTGCTTAGCCCTGGTGAGGGCTCAGCTGGTGTATGATGTCCAGTTTTGGGCACCACGCTTTAAGAAAGATGTGGACAAATTGGAGAGAGTCCAGGAGAGAGCAACAAAGATGAAAGATTTAGAAAACATGACTTCTGAGGAAGGGTTAAAAAACTGGACATGTTTAGTCTTGAGAAAGAAGACTGAGTAGGGCCCTGATCAGAGTCTTCAAGTTATGGCTGTTATAAAGAGGATGGTGATCAGCTATTCTCACTGTCCACTGATGGTAGGACAAGAAGTAATCAACTTACTATGCAGCAAGGGAGATTTAGATTAGATATTAGGAAAAAACTTTCTAACTACAAGGCTCATTAAGTATTGGAATAAGTTACTAAGGGAGGTTGTGGAATCCCTGTCACTGGAGGTTTTTAAGAAAAGGTTAGATAAACATCTGTCAGGGATGTTCTAGGTATACTTGAGGGCTTCTCCTGGTGGCAAACAGTGCACGGCAAGCTGGGGTCTAAATCTACAATGCTGTTAGGGTTCCCTTCACACTCTGAACTCTGGGGTACAGATGTGGGGACCCGCATGAAAGACCCCCTAAGCTTATTTCTACAAGTTTAGATTAAAAACTTCCCCAAGGCACAAATCCTTTTCTTGTCCTTGGACGATATTGCTGCCACCACCAAGTGATTTAGATAAATATTCAGGAAAAGGACCACTTGAAGTTCCTA
>NW_020712223.1:0-3123 GCF_002925995.2 Terrapene triunguis | reverse complement strand
TTGTCTTGACCCCTAAAACGATCCTGTGTAAGTTTGTGGGACAACATTATTGGTGGAGAATGCAAAAGGGGGAGCAAGCATAGAATCCACAGTTATTATAAAAGTGGTGTGCACACCGCCAGCTTTAGCAAGCCTGGCACTAGAGGAAAAAGAGCGTAAACTTTCAGTTAATTAACCAAACTCTGAAGGATATAGGAGTTTAGGTTTAAATTGTGTTATAAAGGTACATAATCCGGGGAAGGATTAACCAAACTCTGAAGAATATAGGAGTTTAGGTTTAAATTGTGTGGTAAAGGTACATAATCCGGGGAAGGATTAACCAAACTCTGAAGGATATAGGAGTTTAGGTTTAAATTGTGTTATAGAGGTACATACACCCTCAGCCATAGCAAGACTGAGCTAAAGAGGAGAACTTAGTGTTTCTCACTCTGATCCGGGGAAGGATTTGTATAATTGGTGTATAAACCCTCGGTGGTAGCAGACCGAGTAATACAGAGGGAGGCTTAGCGTCTCTCCCTCTGGCCCAGAGTGGGTTAAAAACATAAGATACAGATCTTGTTCTGTTAAATCAAACTCTGAAGGATATAGGAGTTTGGGCAGTGCAGTGTGGTTTATGTTTGTTTGTTTGTTTTGTTTTTTTGTAAGTAATATTGTGGTAATTTCACAATTTTGAAGAAAATGTTTAAGGAACGGGACCAGGAAGGGTGGGGGCTAGTTAAAAAGCCCACCCTCCTTGCTAAATTGGGAGTGGAAAAAGCTTGTACCCATGGAAAGGACCTGTTTATTGAAAAAAGCAGGATCGGGCCCAGGCAAGCAAAAAATAAAGAAACTAAAAAACAGGTTAGGTACAGAGAGTTAAAACAGCACTCTCAAATCTTACAGCAGCAGTAACATCAGGAGAAGAAACATTTGAGACCCCAGAAGGGGGCAGACCTTTGGGACCCCTCTGGAGATTGGGAAGGGGGATATTTGGGATATTTGGGTAAATTCCTCCTCCCAGGGCCAGAATGCCATTAAAACAGTTAACAACAGTGCCTGCTTCTGCCTCAGATCTCCAGGCTATGGCAAAATGGCTGGAAATTTTAAAACATAATTTTTTTTCTAGATGAAGTGTTAACACCCTTTTACTAAGAGAAAGAAAAAAAATTACACTCACAAAAAATGCACCACTTAATTAGCATTTGTGCAGCCCCAAGTACCAAACACACTGTGGCAGAAACTAAGCAGGTTCTGCCATGGTGGAAGCACTGTGCTAATTTGCTTCCAAGCTTTTATCTTGCAGGCTCTAAACCAGAACATCAGGAGAGCTGGTACCAGCTGAAGAGTTATAAAATACCATGGTTATAGTGTCATGACAAAGTCTGTGTTCAGTGTTCTGTGTTGCATGTTCTGTGTCTGTCTCTAGTGGTGTCCTGTGCTAGCATTGGGTCCAGAAAAAGAGGGGATACTACACTAGACAGGGCAAATGTCTTTTCCTCTCTCTACTTCCCCCATGTCCATCCAATTTATCAATCACCACTTGTGTCCAAAGGACTTTGGTCCCCAGTGCATCAGGTTTATTTTTTGTTAGGTTCTCTAATAGTCATTTTGTTGCTAATTTTTGTTATTAATACATTTGCATTGTTAGTTACATTTGCTTGTATTGTTAATTCCACACTTTCCTCTATACACTCTGGTTCTACTTCCCCAAGCCCTGAAGGGTAGTTCTTGGGCCCCCATAACCTGTAAAACCTTGGCCCATGATTGTAGGGCCCCATCTTTCAGGTCCCCAGAAACCTCTTAAAAACAACTGTTAAAAATAGGAAATTCTGCAACATTTTAGCAACTAAATGTTAGTTTAAGTCCAAATCAGCTTAACCTTGCATGACAACTGTGGTACTCCTACAAAATCTTATTTGTTGTGTGTGCTTAAGAAGGTCCTGACCTCAGTGACTTTTATTGTTTGATGGCTATTGCAGCATCAAACTTGGGCCTCATCTTCTTTGTCAATGTACCCAATTATTGTAATGGTAATGGTTTTATAATTGTTTGGTTTGTTTGCAACAGATCACCTGTGCCCTACAATAACAACAACTGCTGTAATAATCATAAAGGGGCAAAGTGTTGTAGGAGCAGCCCACCTGGTCAGCAATTCTAAATATAATTTTTCATCCCATCATTGTCCAATTAGTAATCCTAACTGTTATGTTGGTTCTGCCTTAAAACAATTACATAAAGTGTGACCCATTCAATACCCCTGGTTTGAAGGGTCAAAAGGGGGACAATGTAGAACCAATGTGAATGAAATTGTTTTTAGTTATCCTGTACCATTGTAACTTCTGTTCACCATTTCATTACACCTGCCATTTTACCTACATTGTAACTTTCATTACACTTGCCATTTTGCCTACATTGTAACTTCTGTGCCATATTGTAATTCAAACCCCATTTTAAAACGCTTACTCCATTTTGTAGAAGGCTTGTGCTGCAACCTTCATTGTTGCAAACCCTGCTGTAATTTTATTAGTCTAGTTAAGATGTGTGAATGAGGGATGCATGGGTGATAGAATCAACCTCCAGCACCAGCCCGTCCTGATGAGATAAAGTTCAAATACCAACGGCTGAAGAACTAGACAACAGCCCTAACTCAAGCAAGAAGCATCCACCCTAAAAAGAAACAACAGAAGGAAGATCAAAGCCAGGTCCCAGGCTGACAGTCACGCCTGCAATTGACGGGTGATCAAGCACCAAACCCAGAGGCGGTGTGACACAGTGAGACCTAGGAACTTTGAATCCAAACTAAACTCCTATAAAAAAGGAAGGGTGAGATGAGAGACTTTGGGTAACGTTCTGCTATCAACATCAAGGAGCATCGGTGCGCGCCCGACAGAGACCCGGCTCCTCCTCGTGCTCAGCTTTCCTGGCCAGTTAGCTGTCACGAGCTCCGATCCCAAGCTGCGAACTCAAACTACAATCAGGACTGGTAACTATCCAGCAGCTGCAGAACATTTTGGTGTGTGTGTGTGTGTGAGAGTGTATGTGTATAAGCATTAAGGTATTTGCTAAGAGTTACAGTTTAATAATAAATGTGGCATCTTTGTCTTGACCCCTAAAACGATCCTGTGTAAGTTTGTGGGACAACAT
>NW_020712222.1:0-2013 GCF_002925995.2 Terrapene triunguis | reverse complement strand
TGCCTGCCGTGCTTGGGGCGGCAAAAAAGCTACAGCCGCCCCTGACCACAATGGGATCTGTAGGTGCTACAGGAATATAAACATATATATAATATGTGTGAGGTGAGCACCTTATGCTGGTGTCAGTGAGAGGTGAATCAGACCCGTATATGGGGAAGAAATAACCTATAACATAGCTAATCATTCAGTCTGACAGTGAGAGATGACGACTGTGAAGGAAAGCATGTCCTGGAAATATCAAGGGGCTGGCCATCCCATCAAAAATAATGCAAATCTATACAGGTCCAGGCCCCATTGAATTTCCTGATGATTTATCTGTAGACACATCAAAATTAGACTCCAAGGCTGTGTTAGCCACTGGGTGGCAATGATCAACAGGAGTGTGATCCTATTCCCATTGAAGTCAAGAGCAGAATGTCAGTATGCAGGTTTGAATTTGGCCAAGACAC
Source organism: Terrapene triunguis (assembly GCF_002925995.2). NCBI lineage: Eukaryota > Metazoa > Chordata > Testudines > Emydidae > Terrapene > Terrapene triunguis. Next base: position 1,564 of record NW_020712222.1, on the reverse strand, counting down.
AGTGCAGTTGCCCCTAACTACCAATCAAAAGTGCTCTGGGATCTTTAAAGTGCGGTTCTACTCTATGTCGTGGCTCTGTAAAAATGGCATCCTGGGGTCCATATTTATCTCTCTCTAGCTCCAGCTCAAATAGCCACAGTTTACAAGGAAAAAGTTTGTTTCTTTCCCCTTAGCTGCCACCATTGCAAATGCCCCCCATGGTCAGAGAATCAAACTGTGTTTCTTCCATCTCCTGCACCATCACCAGTGATAAAGGTTACGATGGGTAAAAAAAATGCCCGTGTTGAAACCTGGGCCATGCCATTGACATGAGTCACTTTGCACAGGTGTCAAGTATCAGGGGGTAACCACCAGACTCCTTGTTGTTTTTGCACAGGTGTGACTGATTGGACCGTAGTTCTCACGTCTGATGATGATACACAGGAAGGAACCAAATCTCATCGTGCCAGCTGGCTCTGCAGGGCTCATAGGAGCAGGGCCGTCTCTAGGCACCAGCAAAACAAGCTGGTGCTTGGGGCGGCACATTTTTAGGGGCGGCATGGCCGGCGCCAGAATGCTGCCCCTGCCGCCCCTAAAAATGTGCCCCGGCTGCCCTAGCTCACCTCCGCTGCTGCCGCCCCTCGCGCGCCACGGTGCGCGAAACAGCTGATTCGTGCGCCGCTGCTCGCCCTCCCTCCCAGGCTCTCAAACCTGGGAGGGAGGGGGAGATCCTGAGCAGCCGCCGCGCGCGAAACAGCTGATTCGTGCGCCGCTGCTCCCCCTCCCTCCCAGGTTTGAGAGCCTGGGAGGGAGGGGGAGACTCTGAGTGGCCGCGGCGCGTGCGCCGCTTCTCCCCCTCCCTTCTAGGCTTGAGAGCCTGGGGGGAGGAGGCAGGGCTGGGGATTTGGGGAAGGGGCGGAGTTGAGGTGGGGCCAGGGGGTGGGGTAAGAAAAAAATGAGGGGGAGGGGTGGCCAAAATTGATTTTGCTTGGGGCGGCAAAATTCCTAGAGCCGGCCCTGCATAGGAGTCAAACGGCAATAAAAGCTTTATTTTAGTGACTAAGGCCTAAAGGTGAGAGTGTGCCAGGGAGCAGAGCTGTTGAGTGAGGTGCTATTTTTATAGTCACTTTTCTGAGCACTTCAGTGATCAGGACCTTGGGTCTATACCTCACCAGTTAAAAGACGGCTCTAGCAGCAGGAGTGTCCCCTAAATCCCGTGCTGGGCACTGACTCAGAGAGAAGACTGATGCCATTTCCTGTAGCACTCTGGATTATCCGTGGAGGTCTGTCAGCCAAGCTCTCCCCACGCCCACACAGGCTTGGGTTGTGTGGTCACCCAGGACCACGTTGCACAGTGTGGTATTGAAGGTTTGTTTCCTAGGGGGTTGTTTACATCACCCCAATTTGGTTTCCTTCTTCAGTGCAGGCTGGCGGCTGAAGCACTTCCACGGAGTAGCTACAGCATCAGTGCAAGATTCTCCTCCACCTGGCGACGTGCTTCAGCTGTGACCCACCTCGAAGGCTGCTAAGACAGGTCCGTCTCCATGGTCCATAGATCACCGAAGATCTCTGCACCGTAGCAAGA
>NW_020712221.1:0-1481 GCF_002925995.2 Terrapene triunguis | reverse complement strand
CCGCCGAAGGCAGCCTGCCTGCCGTGCTTGGGGCGGCAAAAAAGCTAGACCCACCCCTGACCACAATGGGATCTCTCGGTGCTACAGGAATATAAACATATATATAATATGTGTGAGGTGAGCACCTTATGCTGGTGTCAGTGAGAGGTGAATCAGACCCGTATATGGGGAAGAAATAACCTATAACATACCTAATCATTCAGTCTGACAGTGAGAGATGACGACTGTGAAGGAAAGCATGTCCTGGAAAGATCAAGGGGCTGGCCATCCCATCAAAAATAATGCAAATCTATACAGGTCCAGGCCCCATTGAATTTCCTGATGATTTATCTGTAGACACATCAAAATTAGACTCCAAGGCTGTGTTAGCCACTGGGTGGCAAGGATCAACAGGAGTCTGATCCTATTCCCATTGAAGTCAAGAGCAGAATGTCAGTATGCAGGTTTGAATTTGGCCAAGACACAGTGCAGTTGCCCCTAACTACCAATCAAAAGTGCTTTGGGATCTTTAAAGTGCGGTTCTACTCTGTCGTGGCTCTGTAAAAATGGCATCCGGGGGTCCATATTTATCTCTCTCTAGCTCCAGCTCAAATAGCCACAGTTTACAAGGAAAAAGTTTGTTTTTTTTCCCCTTAGCTGCCACCATTGCAAATGCCCCCCATGGTCAGAGAATCAAGCTGTGTTTCTTCCATCTCCTGCACCATCACCAGTGATAAAGGTTACGATGGGTAAAAAAAATGCCCGTGTTGAAACCTGGGCCATGCCATTGACATGAGTCACTTTGCACAGGTGTCAAGTATCAGGGGGTAACCACTAGACTCCTTGTTGTTTTTGCACAGGTGTGACTGATTGGACCGTAGTTCTCACGTCTGTCGATGACACACAGGAAGGAACCAAATCTCATCGTGCCAGCTGGCTCACAGGAGTCAAACGGCAATAAAAGCTTTATTTTAGTGACTAAGGCCTAAAGGTGAGAGTGTGCCAGGGAGCAGAGCTGTTGAGTGAGGTGCTATTTTTATAGTCACTTTTCTGAGCACTTTAGTGATCAGGACCTTGGGTCTATACCTCACCAGTTAAAAGACGGCTCTAGCAGCAGGAGTGTCCCCTAAATCCCGTGCTGGGCACTGACTCAGAGAAAACTGACGCCATTTCCTGTAGCACTCCGGATTATCCGTGGAGGTCTGTCAGCCAAGCTCTCCCCACACCCACACAGGCTTGGGTTGTGTGGTCACCCAGGACCATGTTGCACAGTGTGGTATTGAAGGTTTGTTTCCTAGGGGGTTGTTTACATCACCCCAATTTGGTTTCCTTCTTCAGTGCAGGCTGGTGGCTGAAGCACTTCCACGGAGTAGCTACAGCATCAGTGCAAGATTCTCCTCCACCTGGAGACATGCTTCAGCTGTGACCCACCTCGAAGGCTGCTAAGACAGGTCAGTCTCCATGGTCCATAGATCACCGAAGATCTCTGCACCGTAGCAAGA
>NW_020712220.1:0-1659 GCF_002925995.2 Terrapene triunguis | reverse complement strand
GAGAAGGAAGGAAAGATCTCTGAATGAAAGACTTCTCAGAAGCTTTTTAAAAAAAAAAAAAAAAAAAAGCTTAGATAATAGTGGGGAGTGGAACATATAGGAATAAATAGGACTTCTCATTCCAGGTGCAGTCAGATGTACAGGCCAGAGGCTGAACAGAAGACCAGATAACACCCTATTAGTAGTAATTTTGTCTTGTCATAGGAATTCTAACCAGTAGCTTCTGAGGTAACCAGTGGCAGAGCCAAGAAAGAGCATTCTGTTTTACACAGTGAAAAACTGGGTATGGAAGAAAAATGGCTGGTACTGTTGAAAAGACTAATTGGCTCAAATCTGATTTCAGGCCAGTACATATTTGACAGGGTTCCTTCGTAGGTTGCTGGCATGAACACTGCAGTATGCATTCACTAATATGTTGACGTTTTAAAAATATTTTGCATCATAAATAATACAATCTCTCGTTGGTTTAAACCTTTTTTACATTCTTCTCCTCCTCAGAAAATATGTGCTGTCCTTTCACATTGTGATTCAAGAGTTCTAAGCACCTGGTCTCAAATATGGCTAGATTAGTTTGCAACTGGGAAACTTTCAAGATTGTCAATGAGCATATTTTTATGTGTAATAATGTCAATTTAAAAGAAACTCATATTCTTTGTCGCTTAATATTGGTCCCTGGTTTAAATCAAGTTCCAGACATTAGTAACCAAAAATCATTACCATCAGAATACTTATGCTAGCCTAGGTGAAATAGTTGATAGGGTTTCCATCCAGTTTGTAGTGGGCAGTTTTCCACAACACACAAACCACTGTCCCAATTAACCTCCATGTTGGTAGTCATGGGCTTCCTCACCAATGATGCTTTTCTGTGTATCCCCCATTGCTGTAGCACCAGTGGGAGCATTAAGAGTAGACAAGATGCTGGCATTTTTATCACTGTATCATATAAGTCTGCTCAGAGTAGGCCTCGAAACAGTTGATAATTAAAGATTACTGTCCAATGGCCAGAAGCTGAAGCTAGACAAATTCAGACTGGAAATAAGGTGTTAGTTACTCTCATGGTTAAAAACCAACCATTGAAACAACTTACCAAGGTTCTTGTTAGACTCTGTCACTGACATTTTAAATCAAGATTGGATATTTTCCCAAAAGATACGCTCTAGGAATTATTTTGGGGAAATTCTCTGGCCTGTGTTACACAAGAGGTCAGGATGGATTATCACAGTTGTTCCTTCTAGCCTTGGAATCTATGAATCTATAAAGTGAAGTGAGAACCAAATTATTTCCATAGGGTTACTGAAAACCTTGTTTCAAAACTAAACTGATTCTGTATGACTCAGAAATTACAAAGCCTGCACTTCCTAAAGATGTGTAGGTATAAAATAGATCTGGTGCCTTGTCATCTGTGTTGTGTGAAAATGAGTGCTTGACCATCTTAGAGTAATGGTCAATGGTTAAACACCTTGCCTTACAACAGGCATTCGGCACATACACCCCATAATTTATTTCTTTTCCCTCTTCCTTTGTTTTGACGAATATTTTGCATTAAAGTAGGAAAGTTTCTAGTGTTAGTCTGCACCTGCTGCATACTCGCCTCCTAAACTTAAAATCCTCCTAGTGTAATATCTCCACAACTGCCACTTTTGACACTGTTTTGAGGGA
>NW_020712219.1:0-4615 GCF_002925995.2 Terrapene triunguis | reverse complement strand
AAAAAAAAAAAAAAAAAAAAAAGCTTAGATAAGTGTGGAGTGGAACATATAGGAATAAATAGGACTTCTCATTCCAGGTGCAGTCAGATGTACAAGCCAGAGGCTGAACAGAAGACCAGATAACATCCTATTAGTAGTAATTTTGTCTTGTCATAGGAATTCTAACCAGTAGCTTCTGAGGTAACCAGTGTCAGGGCCAACAAAGAGCATTCTGTTTTACAACGTGAAAAACTGGGTATGGAAGAAAAATGGCTGGTACTGTTGAAAAGACTAATTGGCTCAAATCTGATTTCAGGCCAGTACATATTTGACAGGGTTCCTTCATAGGTTGCTGGCATGAACACTGCAGTATGCATTCACTAATATGTTGAAGTTTTTAAAATATTTTGCATCATAAATAATACAATCTCTCGTTGGTTTAAACCTTTTTTACATTCTTCTCCTCCTCAGAAAATATGTGCTGTCCTTTCACATTGTGATTCAAGAGTTCTAAGCACCTGGTCTGAAGCTTGGCTCTCAAATATGGCTAGATTAGTTTGCAACTGGGAAACTTCCAAGATTGTCAATGAGCATATTTTTATGTGTAATAACGTCAATTTAAAAGAAACTCATATTCTTTGTCGCTTAATCTTGGTCCCTGGTTTAAATCAAGTTCCAGACAATAGTAACCAAAAATCATTACCATCAGGATACTTATGCTAGCCTAGGTGAAATAGTTGATAGGGTTTCCATCCAGTTTGTAGTGGGCAGTTTTCCACAACACACAAACCACTGTCCCAATTAACCTCCGTGTTGGTAGTCATGGGCTTCCTCACCAATGATGCTTTTCTGTGTATCCCCCATTGCTGTAGCACCAGTGGGAGCATTAAGAGTAGACAAGATGCTGGCATTTTTATCACTGTATCATATAAGTCTGCTCAGAGTAGGCCTCGAAACAGTTGGTAATTAAAGATTACCAGTCTGCACTACCACTTCCACCACTGCTTGCATGGGTGGAGCTGCTAAGCAGCACTGGGTATGTCTCCATAGCATTTTGGACTGAGCAGTAGAGAGCCTCCCAGCATGAATCAGCAAACTTTGGTATAAGGAGGTTCACACTAGTGCTTTTAAAAATAGCTGTATAGACAGTGCCTTGAAGTCATGGCTTGGGCTGGAGGTTGGAGTCTGAAGCCCACCCATAGGCTTCAAAGTCTGAGCCACAACTTTCTATCTATACAGCTATTTTTAGAGCATAGCATGAGTCCTCCTAGTCCAAGTATGTTGACTCAGGCTAGAGGCTCGTTCCTGTTCAATCCAAAATGTTGTGTAGATATACCCACTGAGATGTGAAGCAATAAACCCATTCTGGACAAGACAGAGAGGTCAAGGATTGAATGGACATGAAAAGGGAATTCATAGTTCTAGTCTCTCTTCATATTAAATGTACAGTAAATGTGTGCTTCGGTTTGAGCTTGGATATAATTATTGTGTATCACTTTACTAAAACTAGAGAAGAACAGGAGTACTTGTGGCACCTTAGAGACTAACAAATTTATTAGAGCATAAGCTTTCGTGGGCTACAACCCACTTCTTCGGATGCATATTGAGTGAAACATATCGAGGAGATATATATACACACATACAGAGAGCATGAACAGGTGGGAGTTGTCTTACCAACTCTGAGAGGCCAATTAAGTAAGAGAAAAAAAACTTTTGAAGTGATAATCAAGGTAGCCAAGTACAGACAGTTTGATAAGAAGCAAGTGTGAGAATACTTACAAGGGGAGATAGATTCAATGTTTGTAATGGCTCAGCCATTCCCAATCCCTATTTAACCCTGAGTTGATTGTGTCTAGTTTGCATATCAATTCCAGCTCAGCAGTCTCTCGTTGGAGTCTGTTTTTGAAGTTTTTTCTGTTTTAAGATAGCCACCCGCAGGTCTGTCATAGAATGGCCAGACAGGTTAAAGTGTTCTCCCACTGGTTTTTGAGTATTATGATTCCTGATGTCAGATTTGTGTCCATTAATTCTTTTGCGTAGAGACTGTCCGGTTTGGCCAATGTACATGGCAGAGGGGCATTGCTGGCACATGATGGCATATATCACATTGGTAGATGTGCAGGTGAACGAGCCCCTGATGGTATGGCTGATGTGATTAGGCCCTATGATGGTGTCACTTGAATAGATATGTGGACAGAGTTGGCATCGGGCTTTGTTACAAGGATAGGTTCCTGGGTCAGTGTTTTTGTTCAGTGATGTGTGGTTGCTGGTGAGTATTTGCTTTAGGTTGGGGGGTTGTCTGTAAGCGAGGACAGGTCTGTCTCCCAAGATCTGTGAGAGTAAAGGATCATCTTTCAGGATAGGTTGTAGATCTCTGATGATGCGCTGGAGAGGTTTTAGTTGGGGGCTGAAGGTGACAGCTAGTGGTGTTCTGTTATTTTCTTTGTTGGCCCTGTCTTGTAGGAGGTGACTTCTGGGTACTCGTCTGGCTCTGTCAATCTGTTTTTTCACTTCAGCAGGTGGGTATTGTAGTTTTAAGAATGCTTGATAGAGATCTTGTAGGTGCTTGTCTCTATCTGAGGGATTGGAGCAAATGCGGTTATATCTTAGAGCTTGGCTGTAGACAATGGATCGTGTGGTGTGTCCTGGATGGAAGCTGGAGGCATGTAGGTAAGTGTAGCGGTCAGTAGGTTTCCGGTATAGGGTGGTATTTATGTGACCATCGCTTATTAGCACAGTAGTGTCCAGGAAATGGACCGCTTGTGTGGATTGATCTAGGCTGAGGTTGATGGTGGGATGGAAATTATTGAAATCATGGTGGAATTCCTCAAGGGCTTCTTTTCCATGGGTCCAGATGATGAAGACCACCTGCACATCTACCAATGTGATATATGCCATCATGTGCCAGCAATGCCCCTCTGCCATGTACATTGGCCAAACCGGACAGTCTCTACGCAAAAGAATTAATGGACACAAATCTGACATCAGGAATCATAATACTCAAAAACCAGTGGGAGAACACTTTAACCTGTCTGGCCATTCTATGACAGACCTGCGGGTGGCTATCTTAAAACAGAAAAACTTCAAAAACAGACTCCAACGAGAGACTGCTGAGCTGGAATTGATATGCAAACTAGACACAATCAACTCAGGGTTAAATAGGGATTGGGAATGGCTGAGCCATTACAAACATTGAATCTATCTCCCCTTGTAAGTATTCTCACACTTGCTTCTTATCAAACTGTCTGTACTTGGCTACCTTGATTATCACTTCAAAAGTTTTTTTTCTCTTACTTAATTGGCCTCTCAGAGTTGGTAAGACAACTCCCACCTGTTCATGCTCTCTGTATGTGTGTATATATATCTCCTCGATATGTTTCACTCAATATGCATCCGAAGAAGTGGGTTGTAGCCCACGAAAGCTTATGCTCTAATAAATTTGTTAGTCTCTAAGGTGCCACAAGTACTCCTGTTCTTCTTGCGGATACAGACTAACACGGCTGCTACTCTGAAACCTAAAACTAGAGAGTTTGGCTATGAACTAAGTGTCCTCAAATGATTGATTGTGAGACGTGATCAATGAAGCATGAAATGAACTGCTCTTTTGGTCCGGAATTTCATTGTTCTGCCACGTTTCCCTGTAAACCTGTTGAATAGTACACTTTGGGGTGGAATGGGATGTCTGTTGACAATGCCTCATTATACTGAGGCCCAGTTCTGAATCTTGGGATGAATGTAAGTGATATGTGATTTTTAACCTGGAAGTTGATAAATTGAAGAGGGTTCAGAGAAGAGTTATGAGAATGATTAAAGGATTAGAAAACGTGCCTTTAGTGATAGACTCAGAGTTCAATCTATTTAGCTTAACGAAGAAGAGGTTGAGATGATTTGATTAGTCTATAAATATCTACATAGGGAACACACATTTAATAATGGGCTCTTTAATCTAACAAAGAAAGGTATAACACCGTCCAATGGCCAGAAGCTGAAGCTAGACAAATTCAGACTGGAAATAAGGTGTCAGTTACTCTCATGGTTAAAAACCAACCATTGAAACAACTTACCAAGGTTCTTGTTAGACTCTGTCACTGACATTTTAAATCAAGATTGGATATTTTCCCAAAAGATACGCTCTAGGAATTATTTTGGGTAAATTCTCTGGCCTGTGTTACACAAGAGGTCAGGATGCATTATCACAGTTGTCCCTTCTAGCCTTGGAATCTATGAATCTATAAAGTGAAGTGAGAACCAAATTATTTCCATAGGGTTACTGAAAACCTTGTTTCAAAACTAAACTGATTCTGTATGACTCAGAAATTACAAAGCCTGCACTTCCTAAAGATGTGTAGGTATAAAATAGATCTGGTGCCTTGTCATCTGTGTTGTGTGAAAATGAGTGCTTGACCATCTTAGAGTAATGGTCAATGGTTAAACACCTTGCCTTACAACAGGCATTCGGCACATACACCGCATAATTTCTTTCTTTTCCCTCTTCCTTTGTTTTGAAGAATATTTTGCATTAAAGTAGGAAAGTTTCTAGTGTTAGTCTGCACCTGCTGCATACTCGCCTCCTAAACTTAAAATCCTCTTAGTGTAATATCTCCACAACTGCCACTTTTGACACTGTTTTGAGGGA
>NW_020712218.1:0-7101 GCF_002925995.2 Terrapene triunguis | reverse complement strand
GAACCCGGCCCTTGCTGCTATCAACTTGGCCTGGCAGAAGGGTTACATTTTTGGGGGCTCGTCCGGGATAGCTGGGTCAGTACCCCTCGCAAGCACATCTTGGGTGATTCATTAACTTGGGAAAACCTAAAAATCTTCTTGTTGTTGTTTTGATCTGATATATTTGTAAAAAATTACAGTTTGTATAATGGCCCTACACTTGCTAGAGGACTGGTGCAAGGGGATGAATATTAACCCTAGGAACTGTCTCTTGGTAACGGGGGTGCCGGAGGCGTTTGATGAGGGTGCAATAGAACCTATCTTAAGGGTATCCACTGAGTACCTGAGTAAGTGCAAAATGCTTGGGCGCATGTTTGTGAGGGAGGAGGGGGCTTTTGCTGTACTGTGCGAGCTGCCATCGGCTGTGGAACCCCTACAGGTTCCAGGCACGATAGCAGTGGAAGATGGTGAGTGGACGGTAATAACCACTGGGAGCCAGCCCTCACCAGTCCCTGCCTCGGATGTAGAGTTTTTAAAGAAAATGTCGGCCTTTTGGGGGAAAGAGGGAAAGACTTTGGCTGATATGCCAGGTCTGTTGGGCCTTGACCCAGGAGTCCCACACCGGGAGAGTGCTCCTTCACCTGATGAGTGGGTGAAGGCTTTGGGGCAAGCATTAGAGAAGGTTATGCCACCCCACCCTGAGTCAAGCCCCTATCGTAAACTGAGGTTGTTTTCTGGGGGTCCCACCCCAATACCTGGGGAGGAAGCATTTGAACCCTGGCTGGAACACACCACTGAAATGCTGCAGGAGTGGGCGGTGCCTGATGCTGAAAAGAGAAGGCGACTTGTAGAGTGCCTCAGGGGGCCAGCCCTAGATGTGATTCGCACCCTGAAGCTCAGTAACCCTGGGGTCAAGGTGAAGGACTGCCTAGAGGCCCTTGATCATGCCTTCGGGAGAACCGAGGGCTCAGATGATGTCTATTGCAAGTTCCTCAATGCCAGGCAACAAAAGGGAGAGAAGGTTTCTGCCTATATCCAGAGGTTGGAGAAACTATTGCAGAGAGCCATCATGAGGGGAGCAGTGGCAGTTGGGCAAATGGACCGGACTAGATTGGCTCAGATTGTGAGAGGAATTCAATATCAGAACCCAATCCTTCTCCACCTCCGATTAAGAGAACGGCAAGACAATCCACCGAGTTACTCTCAGCTGATAAAAGAGGTCCGAGAGGAAGAAGAGAGGCAGGCAGCTGGCGAGGTTTGGGAGGTGCAGCCACACCAGGCGACTGGCACAACATCCATCCGAACGCCCAAGGCACTGATGGTGAATCCTCAAGAGGAACTTACCCAACGAGTGCAGGTCCTGACACAGAAAGTGGCTGAATTAGAGAATACCATCGATTCAGCAAATACTTCAAGGTACAAGGAACCCTCCGCTACCACGGTCCAGAAGACTACATTTAGAACCTCTGCCCCACCGAGGCAACAAGGGAAAGGACAATCCTTCTTCTGCTACCGGTGTGGCCAGGGTGGGCACATTGCTGCAAGGTGTCAGAATGCAGAGAATCCCACGCTAGTATATCTAAAGCTGAGGACCACCTGGGGAAAGTTGGGAAACAGCCCCAGGGCCTGGGAAGGGAGCCGCGTAGGCCTACAGGGTGTGGAGGCTCCCCTGGAAAGAACCATGCAGCCTGAATCCCACCAGGATTGATAGGACCCCGAGCGGAGGTAACTATAAAGGTTGAAGGGACAGAATGTAGAGCAGTGCTTGACACAGGATCCCAAGTGACTATCATATTCCAGTCTTTCTACCAGCAGATGCTTAGGCATCTGCCTATACGGCCCCTGACAGGGCTCGGCCTGTGTGGCCTCAGCATGGATGAATACCCCTATCAGGGGTATGTCATAGTACACCTGGAATTCCCAGAAGAGATTGCTGGGGTAAGACAGGAGGTGGACACTGCTGCTTTAATATGCCCTGACCCTAAAGGAGCCTCTGATGTGTCCGTGCTAATAAGGACCAACTCCAGCCTCTTTAAGGTACTTGCAGATTACTGCAGACAGCGAGCAGGGGACCAATATTTGAACACCTTGGTGATACACACACACTGTGCCGCAGCCTACAGAAAAATTGAGGACACAAGAAAAGTGATGCCTGATTTGCCAGTGGGAGCATTGAGGTATGCGGGCCCAGTCCCCTTAGTGGTTCCTGCAATGACAGAAAAGGAAGTGATTGTCATGAGTACCTGCCTAAAAGACAGTAAGGGAACATTAGCAATGGTAGAGCAGCCGACTGAGGGAGGGCTCCCAGAAGGAGTACTGGTTCTCAGTGGAGTCATAACCGTACCTGCTGAAGCCCAGGAAGAGGTGACTATACTGATTGCTAATGAAACACGCCGTGACGTGTTTGTAAAACCAGGGCAGAAGATTGCAGACATCTTTCAGCCTGAAACCATTGTGAGACCCCAGTGTGAAGCTGAAGTTCCAGTGATGGATCCCGCAAAGTTTGACTTTGGGGACTCACCATTGTCTGAGGAGTGGAAGGATCGCCTGCGGAAGAAGCTTTGCGAGAGATCCAAGGTATTCTCACAGCATGAGTGGGACGTGGGATGTGCCAAAGGAGTGGAACACCACGTCAGGCTACAAGATCCCCGACCCTTCAGGGAGAGATCTAGGAGGATTGCTCTCTCTGAGATGGAAGACGTACGCCATCATCTTCAAGAGCTGATCGCGAATGGTATCATTACAGAGTCCCGAAGCCCCACGCCTCTCCCATTGTGGTGGTTCGTAAGAAGAGTGGGAAAATCCAGATGTGTATTGACTACCGCACCCTAAACAGGCGCACTACAGTTGACCAATACACCATGCCTCGAGTACAAGATGCCTTGGACTGTTTGCTGGGTAGCCAGTGGTTCTCTGTGTTGGATCTTCGGAGTGGATACTACCAGATCCCTCTGGGAGAAGAAGATAAGGAGAAGACAGCCTTCATCTGCCCGCTAGGGTTCTACCAGTTCGAACGCATGCCCCAAGGGATTTCTGGGGCACCTGCCACATTTCAACGTCTTATGGAGAAAGTCGTGGGAGACATGAACTTACTGCAAGTGTTAGTTTACTTGGATGACCTGATTGTGTTTGGAAGAACCTTGGAGGAGCATGAAGAAAGACTTCTTAAAGTGCTTGATAGGTTGGAGGCGTATGGTTTGAAGCTTTCAATTGACAAATGCCAGTTCTGCCGAACCTCAGTGAAGTATGTGGGTCACATCGTGTCCCAGGAGGGTGTGAGTACTGATCCTGACAAAATAGAAGCACTCACTACCTGGCCACATCCAAGTAATTACAGAGAACTCAAGACCTTTCTTGGATTTAGTGGCTACTACCGTAGATTTGTGAAGAACTACGCTACGATTGTAAAACCCCTGAATGATCTTACCAGGGGATACCAGTCCAACAAGAACAAATCTAAGACCAAGAATAAGAGGAGGCCTCCAAAGCCTCCTGTGCAGAGACACTATGGCCCCTTCGAACCGTTTGGGCCAAGGTGGGACGAGAGATGTGAGAGGGCTTTTCAGGAAATCATTACTCGCCTAACTCATGCCCCCGTCCTAGTCTTTGCTGATCCGAGCAAACCGTTTATCCTACATACTGATGCCAGTTTGGAGGGTCTGGGAGCAGTACTGTACCAGGAAGTGGAAGGCAAACATAAACCCGTAGCCTTTGCCAGCCGAGGACTGTCTGACAGTGAAACTCGCTATCCCATCCACAAGCTGGAGTTCTTGGCCTTGAAATGGGCCATCACTGAGAAATTTCGAGACTACTTGTATGGTGCTCAGTTCCAGGTGTGGACAGACAACAACCCATTGACTTACGTGTTAACAAGTGCTAAGTTGGATGCTACAGGGCAGAGATGGGTGGCCGCCTTGGCTAGCTATGAGTTCAGCATTCAATACCGATCAGGGAGAAGCAATGTAGATGCAGATGCATTGTCCAGGCGTCCGCAGGCACCTGAAGTGGCTATGATACCCATGGATGGAGTGAGGGCTATTTGCAGTGTGAGTCGCCGAGAGCCAGAGGCCCATGAGAGTCTTCATGGATGTGTTGCTGAAGCGTTGGGCCTGCCCCCTGACTGCGTGCCTTCTGCTTCCGTGAACTATATTGCATTGGACCAATCTCCCTTGCCCATGCTCAATGCGGCCGACTGGCAAGAAGCCCAGCTGCAAGATATTGACATTCGTGATACACTACTTGCCAAAAGGGAGGGGCGAAGCCCAGCTGCGGTTGTCCCACCTAACCCGGAGGGTAAACTACTATTGAGAGAATGGACCAAACTAAAAGTGATCCAGGGAGTGTTACATCGAATGACCACCGACCCTTTACAGAAGCAACGAGCACAACTAGTGCTGCCAAAAGAGTACAGAGCCCTGGCCATGAGGGCCCTGCATGATGACTTTGGACATTTAGGGATGGAGAGGACCCTGGAACTTCTTCGTAGTAGATTCTATTGGCCCCGGATGGCTGAAGATGTTCGTAGGAAATGTGAGACTTGCGCTCGATGTGTTCAAAGGAAAACTCTGCCCACGAGGGCTGCATATCTCAAGAACATCACCAGCACCAAACCTTTGGAACTGGCATGCATCGATTTCTTGTCTGTAGAAGTAGACAAGAGGAATATTGGGAACATTCTAGTAGTGACTGACCATTATACGCGATATGTGCAGGCATATCCCACACGTGATCAGAGGGCCACCACTGTCGCTCGAGTACTGTGGGAAAAATATTTTTCAGTTTATGGATTCCCAGCCCGGATACACTCGGATCAGGAGCGGGACTTTGAGAGTCACCTTCTGAAGGAGGTGCTGAGGATAGCGGGAATTAAGAAGTCTAGAACAACGCCTTATCACCCGCAAGGTGATCCTCAGCCAGAGAGGTTCAACCGAACCCTATTAGATATGTTGGGGACTTTGCGACCAGAGCAGAAAGCAACCTGGAGCCAACATGTTGCATATCTGGTGCACGCCTACAACGCCACAAAGAACGATGCTACGGGGGTCACCCCATATCTCTTAATGTTTGGGCGAGAACCAAGATTACCCATAGACCTGTGCTTTGGTGTATCAGAGGATGGAGATAGCTATGAAACTCATCAGCAATATGTATCCCGACTAAGAGAAAAGCTGCGGGATGCTTATCACTTAGCTACATCTGCGGTTCGGAAGAACGCAGACCGCAACAAACATCGATATGATGCTAGGGTACGTCTGCAAGAACTCCAGCCGGGGGACAGAGTCCTGCTGCGAAATTTGGGTATTGCTGGCAAACACAAGATAGCTGACAGATGGAAGGCAATACCTTACTTGGTGATGGAAAAGCTAGGAGACCTGCCGGTCTACAAGATCAAACCTGAAGAGGGTCCAGGGCAGACAAAGGCAGTGCATAGAAACCTTTTGCTCCCTGTGGGGGAATTGGTAGGCACCCCGTATGAGATGGGCTACAAGAGGGCAACTGGGCAGAACGAAGGTGCTGGACCAAAGCCGCCCTCCAACGTGGACCGCCAGCCCCCTGCAGCTAACCTACCCCCATGCAGCACATCCGAGAGTGAGTCTGAGGAGGAAGACACAACCATGGTGTATCCTGGGATGGAGACAAGATTTCAGTCTTGATCAGCTGAATCAAAAGAGAGCTCCTCCTCTTCCGCCCTAAACCCCATGGCAGAAGTATTTAGGCCCATTCCTGACACCCCTGAGCCACTGGTGGGACCCCCATGTGATGACACACCCAGGTTATTGGACAGTGGAGACATACAGGTGGAGGATGTCCTGGGCACCTTGGACCCTCCACTGTTAGAACTAGAAATGCAGGGGCCTATGCCAATATCTGAGGGGCCCTCAAAGGAAACCTCTCCATCCATTGTTCAAGAGGCTGTTCCCCCTACCACGGCAACAGAGATTCTCAACAGACGAGACAGGGTAGTAAGGCCAGTAAAACGGTTGACTTATGATGCACCTGGGGTGACTAGTGAGGAACCAATATGTTTAGCACACAGGCTTGTGGAAGCTAAAGTGGGCTATCTGAGGCCCTTTGGAGGGAACCAGTGAGTTGGTATAATAGGGAGTGTGATTTGTCGGGACGACAAATTCTCGGCTGGGGGGAGGATGTAAGCAGAGTCAGGATGAGCTCTACCCTGACATCTGGTGGTGAATTATGGCGAGTGTGGAAAAGAACTCCAGGGGCTGATCTCGTCTGCATAGGCACACCCACTCGCCTGGCATGAAACAACAGCAACTGAAAGTGGTTACTTTGGCTGGTGTGGGATCCCCAGTTTCGCTGTTATTGGGGCAGGAAGAATAAAGTTTTGTTACCCTGATTCTGTGAATCAAGGCCAGTGGAACTGTTGTATGACAGAAGGACTGAGTGAGTCCTTCACCATTACCTAAGTAGCATTTGCTTGTCAAGGGGCATGGGTTACAAAACCCAGTGAATTGAGAGAGGTTGGGGGCAGGTATTGGTACCTGGTGGTGTGGGGCCCTTTTGTGAG
Organism: Terrapene triunguis; assembly: GCF_002925995.2. NCBI lineage: Eukaryota > Metazoa > Chordata > Testudines > Emydidae > Terrapene > Terrapene triunguis. The sequence goes on along the minus strand of NW_020712218.1, from coordinate 593 downwards.
CCCAAAACACCAATTGCACCTTCTCCACTGTTGAATGTCAGAGCTAACTTTGATTCCCTTAGGAGTCTAGTTACAGGCTGCTGAGCTGAGTTCACTTTGGGCCACTAGTGCACCAGCACTGGGGTTCCCCTACTATGAGCTGAAATCACAAAAGAGCTAAAGTTACTAAGAGCTGAGATCACTGAGGCTGTGTTAACTAGTGGGGGAGCCTGAATTGCTAAGCGGCTGGTGGAGCAGTTTGCGGGGACAGCTGGAGGAGCAGCTAGCTGAGTGGAGCCTCGCGGGGACGGTTGGAGCAGAGCGGAGCTGAGCGGCTCACAGGTCGGTGAGCGGAGCAGAGCAGCTGGAGGAGCGGCAGGCAGAGCGGAGCCTTGCGGGGACGGTTGGAGCGGCCCAAGGGACAGTTGAAGTGGAGCGGAGCCGAGCGGCTCACAGGTCGGTGAGCGGAGCAGAGCAGAGCAGAGCAGCTGGCTGGCAGAGCAGTTCGTGGGACGGCAGGATCACGTAAGGTGCCCCTTAACACCCTGCGCACCTCCCCCCCGCCCTGAACTCTGGGGCTGCACTGACCAGGGACAGAGACTTTGGGGGGTTGT
>NW_020712217.1:0-6898 GCF_002925995.2 Terrapene triunguis | reverse complement strand
TATACCAGGTTGTTATATAACATGCACATGGATTTTAACCCTTCAGTCCCTCCTCTTGACCCTAGGGTTCCCTAACCCGCCAGGTCAAATATACCAATTTTAATGTACCCAGCCTACTGCGGAGTCGCCGATAAAGCACCAGTACCATTAGGAATGTTAGGATAGACAATCCCCACATAACTTGACAAAATAGCACCCAGATCCATTTCCAGGGGACCTTGTCACCTGAGATGGCATCGCCCATAATCATTGCTTTAACCTCCACTGCCTGGTTCCTTGCCTTTGAGTACTTCACATCGGCCTGGTCCACGGTTTCCCCTATCTGAGTGTACCTCAGACGGCCTTCTCAAATATGCCTTTGGGCTTCGGCCACCAACTCCTCGATTTTCGCCTGCAGGGCCAGTAGACCCTCCTCTAGATACTTACTGCCGTAGTGCCATTCCTGATCCCATGTTAGGTTACCCATCATTGGCGGAGTACGGTGGAGCTGCGTCCCGTCAACAGTCAGGGTTGACCTTCGGGGGACCGTCATGCACACGGATGGATGTCTCGAGGGGCAGGGTTTTCCATTTAGCTCGATGGAGTGGTTCTGGGCAGTCACACACCAGTAGGTACCGTTCATCTGGACCAGCTCCGTGTGCGCCAGTTTCTCAGTAATAGCCACTTCGAACCTAGACAGATTTGTTAGAACATTATATGGGCATGTACACAGAATTTCCTTATCAGAATGGGTGCAACCTTCACTAGGATACAATGCTCTTCCAGCGACCTTAGCGTATGCAACGCCTTTTATTTTAATAACATGACCCCTTCTCCATACTGGCAGGGAGGTCACCATCCTGCAAGGGTATCTAGTAATCCTCTCTTCTGTCTAGTTAAGCGCTTACCAATTTGGTTTGTTAGGCTAGTAATGTTTTTACTCATTTGAGGCCTGTCCTTTGCACATTGTCTGTTCACTTCCTTTAAAGGAATACGCACCTCGACCCTGTAAGTGTGGAATACCACCGAGGTGAGGACCGGTAGGGCTGGTCCTATCATTATCAATTCTGGCTTTGGAACAGGGATTTGTTCAGGTCATGACACACAATCGGGTGGTTCCACTCTGTCTCTGATAACCCGGTTAATTGTTACCAGTCGTGGACATTCTAATTTGGGCCATCGTTTAACAAATGTGTGCCATGCCTTTGGGGTTACCTTCGTCCGTGTTTTAAGTGGTAAGCCCCACCCTGATTCAGCAGGCCCAACTCCACTGGTACCATGTCAGTATAATTGGCACATAATCGTTCATGAGTGTTTGGTTTCTTTCCCACAAAATCCCACACAAATTCCAGTATCGAGGTCTGTGTGTTTCCTCCCAAGCCATCGTGGCAATATGCCATGTAATTGTGTTCAAATGAGGGATAGCCCAAGACTTTGTAGTCCCCTTCACACATGGCACACTACTTGCGTCCTTTCTCATGCACCACAGGGACAGCAGGAGCCACAGCAGAAGCCTCCCCATGGTCGCTCTGGTTGTTCTGGTCACCCTTCAGTTCTTCCTCCTTTACCTTTTGTTGTTTACCTGTGGAGACACCTGTGGAAACATCTGTGGAAATATTGTTAGTATTGACAGATGCTGATTTAAACAATTTTAACTGATTTTGGTGACGCCAAAATGTTCCCAATTTTCCCCCAATCTTTGCACATGTAGTCAGAAGGACCCTCATAGGGCCTTGCCATCTTGGCTTTAAAATTCCTTTAAACTCTGGGTAAATGCGACACATTACCAAATCCCCAACTTTAAATGCAGGTTTGTCCAGACTGCTATTATCATCCAGCTGGGTTTGATTTTCCTTCACTTGGTTGTATAAGTCCTTCAACTCTCTGTCCAATGCCTTGATGTAGTTTTGCAGCCTGTCTGCAAAAAGCCCTGACTCCCCTGCAGGGAGGATTACAGTGCTGGGAATTTTCATTGCTCCTCCTGTCATTAGCTCAAAGGGTGTCAGTTGAGTCAGCCTATTTGGGCTGCCTCTGATTCGGTACAATACAGCAGGAAGCACACGAGCCCACCCTTCTCCTGTATCCAGTACTGCTTTTGTTAAGGCTGTTTTCATTGTTCTATTCATTCTTTCCACCATTCCCGAGCTTTCAGGGTGGTATGGTATATGGAATCTTTGCTTTATTTCTAGTGCCTTGCATGCTTTCTTCATTACTCGCCCTGTAAAGTGAGTTCCTTGGTCAGAGTCTATTGACAGTGGTAAACCCCATCTGGGTATTATTTCTTCTGCTAGGATTCGAGCTACTGTTGTAGCAGTACAATTCTTGGTTGGGAATGACCATCGGGTAAAAGTGTCAATAATTACCAAAATGTAAGTGTACCCTCTGCTTTGTGGCAAGGGTCCAGTAAAATCAATTTGCAAATTTTGCCATGGTCCCTCTGGTCGTGGTTGGTGATTCAGAGGCACCTTTTTTTCTTCTACCCACATTCACTTGTGCACATGTCACACATCTTTTGAGAAATTGTAAAGTATCTTTTTTCATGGCTGGCCACCACCAGTATTCCAAGGCGGCCCTCATTTGTCTCCACCCCAGATGAGCTGGAGAGTGGATGGCATGGAGCAGTAGAGCCCGTATGCACTCCGGGGCTACCAGCTCCTTCCCCCCTGGCCCATACCAGAGGTGATTTTTATATACACAGCCTTGTTTTTCCAATTTACTTTTTTCTTCTGGGCTTATGGTTGCATATAGCTTTCTTAAATTCACTTCCTCTTCTGGCACTTTAGCTGCACAAATCTTAATAGGACTTGCTTGTGCAATTTGTTTGGCACGTTTATCTGCCCAATAATTTCTTTTTTGTTCCTCACTTGAGATCTTATTGTGGGCTTTTATCTTTACTACTGCTAGTTCTGATGGTAGTTTGGCAGCTTTTGTTAGTCTTTGAACTGCTTCCATATTATTAATCGGCTTGCCAGTTGTTGTTATAAAACCTCTGCGTGACCACACGTCCATGTAGTCATGCACTACTCCAAATGCATATCTGCTGTCTGTGTATACAGTGAGCTTCTTGCCTTCCCCCACTCTCAAAGCTTCTGTGAGGGCTGTTAGCTCCGCTTCTTGTGCTGACTTTGATCCTTCCATCTGATCTGACGCTATCACTGTCCCATCACTGAGTACCACTGCCCATCCAGTGTGTGGCACTCCATTTTCATACTTTCTTGATCCTTCTACATACAAAACTATATCTGGATTCTGTAATGGCTCTTCTTTAATTCTTCCCAACATTTCCTCTTCTCCATCTATAAGACATTCGTGTACCTCTCCCTCTATGTTCAGACATTCGGCTACATTTATTCCCTTGTCTCTTACTATGGAGTAGTTAGGGTTTTGCAAGCACAATGTTGATTCCCACTGACTCCTGCGGGCATCTGTTATAGATCTTAGTCGCCTGGTGTTGAGGATATCAATAAGTGTATGGGGTGTATGAAGCACTAATTTCCCCGTAAGAGTGTATGATTCACAAGCTTTCACAGCCCACGTAGCACAATCTAGAGCTGCTATGCACTCCGGTAATCCGTGGGATACAGGGGGTTTTATGGTAGATAGGTAAGCTATCCGGACGCTGTCTGTCTCCCTGAAGCTGAGTTAGTACAGCAGAATACTGGGTCCCGCTATGGCTACAGTAAAGGTGGAACGGCTTTTCCATATTGGGTAAGCCCAGGCTGGGGGCAGAGGCTAAAGCCTGTTTTATTTTTATAAATGCCGCCTCTTGCTCTGTGCCCCATATTACTAACTCATTTGCAGGCTTTCCCCCCCTAGTGAGGTTTTGAATTGGTTCCACCATCTCTGAGTACTCCGGTATATAGGTTCTACAGAAATTAAGGAGTCCCAGGACCTTTCGGACTTCCTTAACTGTCCGTGGTTTCTTTAACTCTCAAATTGTTTGCTTTCTGTCTATTGTGAGTGCCTTTTCTCCCTGTGATATGTTATGCCCTAGGTATAAAACTTGCTGCTGTTGCAATTGGGCTTTTTTTTTGGGCTTAATTTAAATCCTGCCTCGCGAAGATACATGAACAGTCTGTTTAGGGTTTTTAAATGGTCCTTTTTATTTGAACTGGCAATTAGCAAATCATCTACATACTGCAGTATCACAGTATCCCCTTCCAAAGGCACTTGTGCTATTACTTCTGCCATTGTCCTGTGGAATATGGAGGGAGAATTATGGAACCCCTGAGGTACTCGGGTCCAAGTGTACTGCTGGTCTCCTAATGTAAATGCAAATTTCTCCTGACTTTTCTTTGCAAGGGGAATACTCCAAAATCCATTAGCTACGTCCAGGACTGAGAATATTAAATGTCCTGATGTTAGCAAATTAAGAATAGTGGCAGGGCTTGCCACAATAGGATGTGCCTTTGGAGTCACCCGGTTAACCTTCAGGTCCCGTCTGGCTTCCTGACGGGCCAAATTAGGGAATTAGTTGTGGAGGTGGTTTTTTTAATCACCCCTCTGGATTCCAAATTAGTGACTATATCTTTAACTGCCTCTAAGGCTTCTGGTTTAATTGGGTACTGCCTGTGGGCTTTGTGAGTTGGTCCTTCTACAGATATAGGCTTCATGTTTACTAGCCCACAATCTTGTTTATCTGTTGCCCACACTTCAGGGTGAAGGGAACACAGGGCTTTTACTGGGCTCTCCCCCCACTCTGGTATTATTACTTTATTACTGGCAACTATGGCTATATTTTGAGATGATCTTTCCTGTTTGGACCCTTTGGCCCATTCAATGCAGCTAGTTCTGGGGTTGATTACTCCCCTGAGCTCCTTTTACAACTACTGCATGTTTTGATTTTATTTTTATTTTTACAGTCACGTGCCAGATGTCCAGGCTTATTGCATGTGAAGCAGATAGTGGTTCTGACTGCATGAACTGCTACAATTTCTTCGGAGGGTGTGGTTGCTGCTACCTTCCTCTTTTTTTTCTGTTTTCTACTTCTGTGGCCCATTTCATTACTGCTGAGTATGTCTCCCCCACTGAGATGCCTAATGCCAGGACTGCTTGGTGATCTGCAGACAGCCCTTCCTTTAGGATTTGAAGGAATACATCATGGTCTTGGGATGTTATATTCTCCAGACCTGAATAAGCTCGGAATGCATTCCATTTCTTTTCAGCATAGGACATGGCAGACTCCCCCTTCTGCTGAACCACAGACTGCAGAGCCCCCCAGTTAGTGGTCTGGGCTCCTAGAACAACGGCTAATGCATTCCTAAATTCTGTTACAGTGCCTGCGTCAGGGTTTGGGATTCCTGCTGGTTCTTCAGCCTGATTCCCTCCCGCTGGGTTGGGGTTACGATCTTCAGCCCAGCGCCCTGTCTTCCATTTATTATCTAGGTTCTCCCACACATCCCTGAGGCACTTGAACTTGACCAGGATGTGAACGTCCTTCCTATGGAGGCCATGTATTTCAGTCAGGCCATCCAGCTTGTCCCAGAACTCAGTATTCTTGTTATCACGCTTGAGTTCGGGTAAATCAGACAGTAGTGCCTGTTTTTCCTGGGGGGTGAAGGGACGGTAAATTTCAGTTGTTTCTGTTCTATGTCCCCTTACTGGTTCACCCTCCGTGTTAACATTTCTGAACCTCCTTAGCTGTGTTTTGATTGGAGCCATACGCAGTACTTGCTCCCCTGGGGTAATTAATCCTTGTGGTGCTCCTTTATTATCTTTGTGGGTGCTTAAATTTGGCCTGTCATTTGAAGAAATGTATGGAGGGGGTTCTGATTCCTCCCCTCTGCTTTGTGCTGCTGAGTTTTCCCACAGATAGTTAATCGGCGGAGCGGTGGGTTGGCATATGCCAGGAGTTTGCTCTCCCCCTCCCAATCTGGAGGTGTGTCCCAGACATGGTGATTCTTTTTCTCTGGGATCTTTTCCAATTTCCAGACAGTTACATATTTTAGAACATAGGTTCTTATCTCTTAGAGCCTGGTTTTGAGATCTTAAAGTTGCAATTTCTTTCTTTTTTATGTTAAGAATATTTAATAAAACTATTACTGCTTTGTCTGTTTTGTCACTTCTCTGATGATTCCACCAAGTAACTAGATCTGCCTCTGGTCCGGCTGCAGAGTAGTTTGCTTTTTTAGCTGCTGCCTGCCGAGTTTTAACATGTTTATATTCCAAGTACTCTCGAGGACTAATTATTGCCTCTCCTTTTGACGCCATGGATTTTTCGTCACCCCGGCTGCTGACCTTGAAGGGAACTTGCGTCTTCCCCCCCTAAATGCTTGTCAGCCTTTATGAGGAGTTACTTTTCCCCCTTTTTATGCTATGGTTCCAACTCCCCACAGCCTTGAATTTCATGAGGACGTCTCCCCACCCTTAATACCAAGCGTGTCTTACACACACATGCCGGACTTATTGGTTGGAGACTTTGTGCTATTCGAAAGCATGTACGTTACATGCCTGGGGGGGGGCACTCCCCTAGGACTTGCAATGTTACGTGCAATGAGGAAATGGACCACCAGTTTGCACTGCCTACCGCTTGCGTACCCAGCCAATCCTGGGCTTAACTCACGGCCAATCGCTTGCTGGTGGGTTATTCAAGTCCTCCGTAACACACCCCTTAGTTGTTTAAACAGTACATGACCCTCTTGCACAAGTCTTCCCTCCCAAGTGGTACCCTTATTTAACCCCACTGCTTTGACCACATGTGTCTAAGGTCCTTCACACAAATTAAAAAGGAAACAAGATGTGTCTGAAAGGGGATGAGAGACTTCTATCCCTGGCCTAATGAGGTGGTAAAGTAAACATACTCACCTCTTTTGGATTTCAGTCTCAGATCCTCAGCCAGTTCACAAACTTGCATCCCGGACGAGCCCCCAAACTGAAGGACATAAATCCACACCATGTAGAGGTCAAAGCATAGGGGTTT
>NW_020712216.1:0-1032 GCF_002925995.2 Terrapene triunguis | reverse complement strand
AAAAGTCCCGTATGCCCTAGGGGTCCAAACAAAGCTGACAAACCCATGTTGAGTGGTGAATTCTTGCGAGAGACAGCTGCGCTCTGGGGGTAGAGGCCTGGTAGATGGTGGTGGGGGGGGGGTTTCTATTCCCAGCTCTGCCGCTGACTTGCTGTGTGACTTTGGCCAAGTCACTTCCCTCGTTCTGTGACTCAGTTTCCCCTCATTAAAATGGGGATAGTGATACCTGAAAGGAGGCGGTGAGGCTTAATTCGTTAGTGTTTGTAAAGTGCTTTGATAGTCTCAGATGGAAAAGGTCAGGGAAGGGAAAAGTATTAGCATTTGAATAGGGTGCCTCTGTGTGTGTGTGGGGGGGGTGTTCTACATGGAATGGCTCCCTGCGATAGGAGTAGCATGGATGCTGTGATATCATTGCCTGCCAGCTGGGGTGAAACCGTGTGTGGCTGGTAAATAATCACACTCTGCTTTAGCGCTTCATGTTAGAGCATTTTCAACACACGGCCAAATTTTGCTCTTGCTCCCCTAATCCAGTCCCCTCTGTATCGACGGTGTCGCATTGGTGTCGCTCGGAGCAGCACGCAGCGCTAATATCTTACATTTATGTACGGTAGCTACTGCCTTTCACCTCATCTGTGGGTGTGAGACTGTGGGTGAGGGAGTTTGTGAGATGGTGCGTTTGTATTTTTGGGTGGGAGGCGGTGGGGTGGATTTGGGGTGATGCTGTGCTTGGTTGTGTCAGGCTGCGTGGGAGAGCGTTTGTGAGGGGTGTGTGTGTGTCGATTGTGTGAGAACGTGCGCTGCTCTGTGTGTGTGTGTGTAGATGTTTGTGTGAGAACGTGCACTGCTGTGTGTGTAGATGTTTGTGTGAGAACGTGTGTGTGTGCAGATGTTTGTGTGAGAACGTGCACTGCTCTGTGTGTGTGTGCGTGTGTGTGTGTGCAAATGTTTGTGTGAGAACGTGTGCTGCTCTGTGTGTGTGTGTGTAGATGTTTGTGTGAGAACGTGCGCTGCTGTGTGTGTGTGTGTGTGTGC
>NW_020712215.1:0-6083 GCF_002925995.2 Terrapene triunguis | reverse complement strand
TCGCAACAGCCTGAGGACAGCACCTCCCGGGCACTCACTGGAGCAGAGCGCACCCAGCCCCCTCTCTGCAGCCCACCCCCTGGCTGCCCAGCCATATGTATACCACTTGGGCCAAGCAACCCCGGGGTTGGCTGCTTGAAGGGCCTCCATGGGCCTCTTCTCCAACGGGGGTGTGGGTGCCCTGTGCCCTCGAACCCCATGGGCTGCACGTAAGGCTCTAGATTGGACTGGGCGGCCATGAGCTCCGAAAGCCACCTCCTAGTGGGAGCCGAAGGGAAGCTGGAAAAGCAGCGGCTCTTGTCCCCTCTGGTCCAAGCAGATGGCCAAGCCGGAGGTGAACAGAGCCCCTGCTTGCCGAGCTGCGCTGGGATTCTGTCCCTGGAGAGCAGAGCGGGGTGGGGCAGACCCAGAATCCATGTTCCTTCACCTGTGGCCCTACAAACCCCCCAGCCCAGGGCCCCTCTCCTCCCTCACCCCCTCCCCATTTTAAGGATCTGCAGATTCGGTGTGGGCCCAGGGCCTGCTGCATTGCTTGGTGCGTGCTCACCGTGTCTGCCCTTCCCCGAGCGGTGAGCGCTGTGGGGAAAGACCCCGCCGCTCAACCTGCTCCCCCACACCAAGCCAAGAACAAATCTGCCCTGCCCCTCCTGCCTGTCCATAGCAGGAGAGGCCGTGAGAGGCTGCTGGGAGTGGAAGGAGAGACTCAGCCAGATTAGCCTCAGTGCCCCCAGCCGAGTGCCTGTGCCCCGCGCCCCATTGCTGTGCTCGTCGGCTTCTCGCCATGAGGCCCGGGGTGCTTCGTGCTGGTAGAGATCCCCGCCTAGGCAGGCTCCGCTGAGCTCCCGGGTGGCGGAGTGGGACGGCTCGTGGGAGCCCAGTGGCGCTTGCAGGGAGGCTGCGGCGTGATTATCTCTGGCGTGCTCTGAACCGGGATTAGTCTGGGAAACCAGGAGCTTAAACTGCCGTAATAACCGTGTTTAAAAAGCTCTCTGCCATTCCATAACCACGCTGCAGATAACCCGCTTTCGGAGAGGGTCCTCGATTGGTGCCTGGGGGATGGAGAATCTTTAGGCAGGCTCCCCGCAGCGAGAAGGGCAGGGTCTCCCCTGGACCTGCCAGCTGGGGCTCAGCCCCCCAAGCCCACTAGCCCCCTGTGGGAACTCCTGGGCTCCACTCGACCCCATGGCCTGCGGATCCCCCTCCCCCGCCTCTGGGGGCCAGGCTGCAGACTTGGGCCTCCCCCTGGGGCTGGCGGGGATTGTGATGCCCCTCTGCTGGCTTCTGCCCCAGCCCCTAGTACTGTCTGTAAACCAGAGACCGTTCGTGTCTGTCCAGCCAGGCTGACGGGAGGGCTCGATGCGCTGCCCCCAGGGCCGCCATTCCAGCCGCCTCCAAGTTGCTAAATAAATGCTGGGTCGATCCCACCCAGGTGCCTTTTAATGGGCCCGATCCTGCCCCCTCTCAAGGTGGCAAAAGTCCCATCAGCCTTTGGGCTTTTGCTGATCCGTGGCCCAGGGCGTTTCCTGTTTGGGGGCTTGGGATCCCAGCACGCTGCCCACGTGCCGCTCACACGGCGGATCCAGGCTGCCTTACAGGTGTGATCGACACCAGCAGGCCGAGGCCTCGTGCCGGCCCGCCCCAGGGGTTTGAAACCACCCTCTGCTGCCTCAGCACAGAGCACGGTCGGGTGCCCTGCCAAAACCGATCACTGCGCGAGCTCGCTGAGCCGCTCAAACCTCCTCTTAAAAGGCTTTTTTCCCGGGGACTTAATGCTCCTTGACAGCTTTCGAGCGGGACCCTAACCTTAGCCAGGCTGCTCTGCCCCTGGCATCTGTTAGCAGCAGCTGACCCAGCCAGCCTCTCTCAATCCTCAGAGCCTATTTTTAGACAGCCCCGAGGTTTCTGGGTTCTGTTACTGCTTGGCGGCAGCGAGGGGTCGGAGGGGCATTGCCCGGAGTTAGCACCAGTGGGGTGGGAAGCACCAGGACAGCAGGCTGGGATCCGTGAGCACAAGGGGCGTGGGCTCCTTTCCATGGGATCGCATAGGCGTCATGGACCCCTTGGCTGCAGGCTGCCGGTTGTCTGCTGCGTGAACATCACGAGTTGCCTCCCCTGGAATTTTCACTCATCCACTGATTGTAGGCGCCTCCGTTTTTGGTATCCAGGTTGAGACCCCTTTGGGCCAGTGCTGTCGACCTTTGTGAGGTGCCCTGAGATCTCTTTGTGCCAAGCCCTGTGGGAGTCCTTGGGCGTGTCATTGTTCCAAGGGGACGCTGTCCGCCGGGGGGACTCGGCCCTCGGCACCAGGACAGCAGCAGCCAAGTGGTTAATGAGTCGCGTATGTTCCCCTCTGGAGCAGACCTCCCTCCGAGTGGGTGGATGCGCTCAGCCTTCGGCAAAGCCTGTCCCTTGAGTTTGATTCCTCTGAGTGGAAAAGCCCAAGTGAAGAGAGGACGGGGGGGGAGTCACCCAGCAGAGTGCGTGGGGAGAAGCCTACCAGGCTGCATTGGTGTGAGCCGCGCAAGTCGGTCTGAGCGCCCCCTTCCTGAGTGGGGCTGGAGAAACTGGAGTATTGGACTCGATTGCTGTGCATGGGGTGTGCTGCAAACGGCTGCTCCGCTCGGCTGCCACTTCCTGACACACACACCCACACACACACACCCACACACACACACCTGGGGGCTCTGAGTGGAACAGGTTGGTGTTTTTTTCTGTGACAACTCAATAAATAAATGATTGGCAGCAACCCGGCCAGGGATGGGCTGATTTCTTTGATGTTATCACTGGATTGTGGGGTCCAAGCTTCCCACGGTTCAGGGATCCAACCTTGCTTTCCAGCCAGCAGCCCCTCCGTCCGTCAGTCGCCTGTGCGGACAGCCCCCACCCACCGACTCCCAGAGGAGTCGGGTTCAGAGCTAGGGAGGAGGCAGCTGAATTGCTGGACTGAGCCGCGGGACGGCCCTGCTCCATCCCTGGACTCTCCAGCCCAGCCCGGCCAGCAGTGCTCTATCGGCTCTTCCGTCGGGCATTCTCAGGGCTGCTATTTCATCTCCACTCTGGCCACAGCAAACAATCCACCCCAGGCAACGTGGGGGAGGCGGTACTGACGAGCCCGCCCAGTGGGCAATGAACATGGAAGCCACCACATGTCAGGTGCAAGGGGCCCTGTGCACGGCTGGCGGCTGGTTCTCCCTGAGTCACCGCGTGTGATGGGCCCCGCTGCCTTCTCTTCCTTTTCATGCTTCAAACAAGACAGGAACGCGTCGGAGACAAGGAGGAAAGAATTCGTGGGAGCGCCTCTACTCCCGCCAAGGCTGTGTCAACCCCCAGCTTCATTAGAGCGTGACGTTCAGCATGCTCCCTTGGGCTCTCCCTGGCTTCTCCCAGCTGAGAGGCCGGGACAGAGCAGGGGCCGAGGGACAGGAATTAATTAATTGCATGCTGCAATTATCCACCGATCGCTCCTCAAGCCGATGCGTTCTTCCAGCCCAGTGGTACGGCAGCCAAACCTTCAGGGAACCGCGGAGTGAGCAGGGAAATAAAACGAGTGCAGCTGAGTGCTTTCATCTCCACAGAGCCTTATCTCCCTTCTTCAGATGGAGAAACTGAGGCACAGAGAGTGAGGAGGGGGAGGGACTTGCTTGGGGTCATACAGCCATATCACTGGCTGGGCTGGGCCTAGTGCCCAGGAGTCCTGGATCCTGTTGTGTGCTCTGACTGGCATCACCAGGGGTGGCAGCCACGTGCTGGCAGCTGGCTCTCCCTCTGCTGACCAAGTGGCAACGCCCCAGGGTACTCGGTGGGAGTGGGTGTATCAGCTTTAACGAGCGCTGCAGAGGCAGTGTTTCACCCCAAGGGAAGGGAGTTACCCTCTGGCGAGCCCCACACCCAGGCCACAGATCATAGCAACAGCGAGGGAGCTCTGCCCGGCCAGCTGTGGCAGTGGGTAGCTTGCCATGGCGGGAAGCCGCTGGAGGGGCAAAGCAGAGCCCCCAATTTCCCATTGTCCCGAGGCTGGGAATTCTCCGAGCCCTGGCAAGAATCTACACACACTGTTCCGCTCAAGAAGTGCCGAAGCTCAGAGGAAAGCGCCGCGCTCCCCATGCTGACGAGCATTGGACAGGGCCCAGCCCTCAGTCCAGAGCTGGGAGTTTTCCTCTGGGGGCATTGCAGGGAACCAGTAGAAAATAAATCCCCCCAAGTCTTCCTTCTCTGGGCTTTCGCCACTGCCGATTTTCCATCCAGCCGCTGGCTCTAAACTCTCCGCTCCTGCTGCCCACGTGCTGGCGCCTACAGCGGGAAGGAGCATGCAAGGGTGTTCGAGCTGCAGGCGCTCAGGCTGCAGAGCGAGGGAGCTGAGGGACGCGGAGCCACGGCTGTGCTGGAAAGGGGCCTGTGCACCGCAGATCTCAACTGAGCGTCCTGCCAGGCCGGGCCACGCCAGCGACACGTCCCATGTGTACGTACACAACAGGTGGGTAGCGTGTGGTTCCTAACCAGGGGAGAGGCAGCGTGTTCTAAAGGGCTCTTTGGCGTGGGGCGAAATGCAGAACAAGAACCGAGGGATGGAAGTTAGACCAATTAGACACATTTTTCAGTCAGGGTCAGTAGCCACTGGAACAAACAACCAAGCCAAGTGGTGGATTCTCCATCTCTTGAAGGCTTCAGAGCCGGCCTGGCTGCCTTTAGCCAAACAAGGGACGGGGCTGACTAGCGGGGTAATTGGGAGGAGGTCAGACAGGATGCCCCAAGGGTCCCGTCCGGCCATGACGGCTCTGAGATGAGCACACGAGGTGCAGAGGACCCACAGGCTGGGCCCTGGGAGAGAACAGCCTCTGAGGGCAGCTGCAGCTCGCCTGTTGGCCCGACGGTTGGTCCAAGGCCGTTGGCTGTGATGGGTGTGTTCCCGAGCTCTGGAAAGTCCTTACATCTGGCTCCACCCACCAGGCGAGTCGAGGCCCCGGGCGAGTTTTGTTTGACCTCGGTTCAGGGCCAACTGAAGAGCAGCGGGACCAAATGGTGCATTTACTCTAGGTCCTTCGTGCAAACAAAGCTAAGTGCGCACAGACCAGTGTCAGAAAGCTGCTGACGGGATCAGGTGTGTTGTAATTACTGCTTATGTGTCTGCTCACTCCCGTTCGTTGGGTGATAGCAGAACCGAGGGGCGGGTGAAGCGCAGGGAAATGAGCCACGTTACCCTGGAATAGCCGCCGAGGGCAGGGGCACAAGCCCTGTTGCTCAACACCCTTGAAACGAGTCTGGGCAAAGCACAAATCGGTGCCCGCAGGGAATATGCTGTTCTGGCTGGGAGATGGGCTGGCTGGGCCCATGGGTTATTCCTCGCCTCGGCCTCCACCCACCCTGAGTACGTGTTATCCCCCGGGCACGGCTCAGCTAGCCACGTACACCAGCCCTGCGTGTAGCTGCGCGCTCCAGTCTTCTGCTGAAATTCCCTCTGGTGCTGGGAATGATGTAAATATAAATAAATAAAGGGAGATATCCTATCTCTTAGAACTGGAAGGGACCTTGAAAGGTCATGGAGTCCAGCCCCCTGCCTTCACTAGCAGGACCAAGTACTGATTTTGCCCCAGATGCCTAAGTGGCCCCCTCAAGGATTGAACTCACAGCCCTGGGTTTAGCAGGCTAATGCTCAAACCACTGAGCTATCCCTCCCTCTTTGTAAATTTTGCTTCAGCCCCAGGGCCTAGACCTGCTCCACCGCTCCGGGGAAGTTCAGCCCGTGCTAGTGTCATACCCTGCACAAGTCTGGTCTGTCCTTTCCACGGCACGTCACCTGAGCAAATCCCCCCTCCACGACGCGTGTCCTCCAGGAGGGCTAGTTCCAGGCCAGATTTCCTCATTCTCCCTTAAGCCGTGTTGGCTTTAGAACTGTTCAAAACAGAGTGACGCATTTATCACCAGGAGAGGCTCTTGGGGCTGGCTAAAAACCAAGACCCACTAAAGAGTTATCCAGTAACTAGGCACCACTGAAGATGAGATACTGGTGTGCAAGGCCCAGCAAGGAAGGTGGGGAGCGATGGCTCCACCCTGGGTTCTTGTGGCTCAGGACACGAGCGATGCCA